>NW_027460896.1:2292500-2315000 GCF_037038515.1 Microtus pennsylvanicus
CGGACGGTGGACGGGTGGGGCCCGGGAGCCCACCGCCACCCAGCCCCGCCCTTCCCGCTCGGCTCCGCGCCCCGACCGAGGCGCGTACGCACCCTCGGGGGAGCGGGGGAATCGGGGTCCCGCGGCACTCGGGCGTGCGCGCACGCGCCCCCTTCTTTCCCCGCCACGGGTAACACGTCCCAGGCTCCGACACGGCACGCCAGCCGAGTCCACGACACGCTCTCTTGCCCCGCGTGGTTCCTCCCCGGACTCGGAGCGAGGAGGCGCGGGCCGCAGCGGGTGACACAAACGCTCGGGTTTCCCCCCCCAAAGACGGGACGCGGCGAGGGGCACCCGGCCGAAGCTACGCGCATCGGGCGGTCGGGGCGTGCCGGGGCGACCCCAAGCACGCCCTCTCTTCATCGGATCGCTAGAGAAGGCACTTTTTCTCACTGAGGGCGGGCGGGACGGACCCGGCCCGACGAGCCTCCGGTCGCGGCAGCGCAAGAGCAGGGGAAGCGACACACACACCGCTCGATGATCTCGAGCGCGGCGAGGCGGGGGGGTCTGCGGTATCGGTAAGGATTTTTCTTCCTTTCCGGGGCGTACTCTTGAGCGTTCGCGGACACGGGGGACCGGACCGAGAAAAAGCATACTACACAAGAGGTCCCCCGAGAGCCAGGCCTGCCTCTGCGGCAACACCCACCGGGTCTGCACCAGGCGGGGAGGCAATTCTCAGTCCGTCACCGACGGACCACCTTTAACGGTGAGAAGAAAATTAAAAAGGCCGGCCGCGACCGCTCAACACCACCCAACGGCTCACCGCCTACGGGAGAAGGCAGCGCGTGGTGGGCCGCTCGCCCGATCTCACGAGACGGCCGTGAGAGAGCCATCTTACCGCAGCGAGCCTCTCTTACCCGCTCGCCTCGACCCCCTTTTTTTCTTGATTCTCGGGATCACACACCTCGCAGAGGAACACCGCTAATGGCCGTACCGCACACAGGAGGCATACACGTCAGAGAACCGGGAAATGCCACCGCCGCTCAGAACCGGGCACCTCTGAAGATCGGCCTGGAACGCTCCAGGAGCACCACGAGGATCGCAAGCAAGGCGCGTGCACACGAGCCCGGTCGGGAGGGGCACGTAACGCGGCAATCAGCCGACCCTCCCCCGGCTCGGAGGGAGGAGGGCCAAACAGACCCACACACGGTGGGCATAGCGAAACGCGCAACGGGGAACAAAGCCCCCGGCGCGCCTCACGGGAACCCCCACGAACCACAGCGAGGAGTGCGGGGGGGCTTTCACAGGGCTCGGGCCGGATAACCGCACCCCTGCCTTCCACACACCACCGGTAAAGGTGGGGAGGAGAGACGAGGGGCCCGCTGGCAGAACGAGAAGAGCGGCCGCCATTCGCCATGAATGTCCGTCCCTCGCCTGGCGCGGCTTAGGCCTCCGGCCCGAATGAACACAGGGCAAGCGCACCACATCGATCAACAAAGCAGAACCGGGAAGAATCGAGCGAGAGATCAACCACAGACCCAACACATGCCACAGAAAAAGAAAAAAAAAAAAAAAAAGAAAACCCTTCACACCAAAATAAGCGGTGGGGGGGGGTCAACGGGGAATCCAATAAAAGAGGAGTGCACTCGGGAGGCACATAACATGAGGCAGCAGAAGGGCCGGGCCACCCTCAACCCAAAAAGGACTCATGGAGACTCGGGAGCTCCACAAGCTGGGAGGGGGAGGTAAAAAAAAAAAAAACCGGTGCGCTCGGGAGGCACACGGGAGCAGAGGACCATGGAGGAGACTCGGGAGCTCCACAACCTGGTCCCCGCCCGCAAAAAAAAAAAAAAAAAAAAAAAAGCACCGGGATGGCAAGGGAGAAGCATCGAGAGACGGGTCCCACCATCCAAACAGAACGGGTGACAAACCACGAAGCGGGGACGCCTGACACGCTTCACCACGGGCAAAAGCAAGGCAAGGAAGCCGGTCATCTCAAAAAGCCTCACGGGAAAGCACAGCAGCGAGACACGGGCTGGGCTAGACAGAGAAAAATAATACCCCGTGAGGCTCGGAAGAGAGACCGCCACCTAGCGTCCTTTAATGTCACCCAATTAAAGGACAGCGTGTCAGCACCTATCTGCAGGTACAATAAGGACAGATAGCAATTATTAGAAGAATGGCAACAGGTACGGGGAGTCATTCACAGACCACACAGAACTCCTGAAAGTGAGGCTGGGTGAAATGTCCCAAAAATGTCCCCATAAACAAGAGAACCGACCCTCAAAGGAACAACTGGTCGACCTCATAACCATGAAAGGACCGAGAGAGCGAGGTGGACATGCCAGAAAGCCGGGCGCCCAGCCTCCTCCCGGCCGAGGACCCTGCGACCAGCCGCTAGGGATGGAGAAGGGCAAGAAGAAAAACTTGGGGGGGGGGAATCTCGAGTCCAAGAAACCGGGGACCAGTGAACAGGGGAGCCGGGACCACCACCTCCTCTCGGCCTCGAGAACACGAGGCCCGCCGCTGGGCTCTCGCAAGACCGAGGGCAGGAGAAAGGGGCGGGGGAGAACTCCGAGACACCAACGAGTCCGGACCAGGGAGGCGAGAAAGACGGGACCACGGCCTCCTCTCGGCCTCAGCATGGCAAGGCCCGCCGCTGAGGACCGAGGGTTCCTGGCAAGAGGAAGAAAACTAATAAAAAAGCTCCGAGAGTCCGGACCAGGGAGGCGAGGAAGCCGGGACCACGGCCTCCTCTGGGCCTCAGGATGGCAAGGCCCGCCGCTGAGGACCGAGGGTTCCTGGCAAGAGGAAGGAAAAAAAAAAAAAAAAAAAAAAAAGGTCCGAGACCCCAACGAGTCCGTGACGGGGCAGCGGGGAAGCCGGGATCAACCATCGCCTCCTCTCGGCCTCGGTTCGCCGGGTCCCAGGGCTCTTTAGAAGAGAGAAAAAGCAAGGGAAAAGCAACTTTTAAAGCCGAGGTATTTCACCGATCCTGGGCCCGGGTGGACCCGACACCTAGCGGGAGTACGCAAACGACTGAAGCCTTCTGGTCGACCCGCTCAAGTCTCCCAGCACCCTCTCCAGCTGGTCCCGTCACTGGGTTCCATCCCCAACGCACACACCCATGGGTGACTCTTCCGGCACAACCTCCTACACAGAGACCGTCCCCAAGCACGACACCGACTCCGGGACACACCCGCCTGCCGGGCCGGGACTCTCGTCATTCTTTCCGCCTCACAAAAGCCATTTCGCCCCGTCCTCGTCAACGACCGAGGACCAGGAGCGTTGCAGAAAAAGGCCACCGCTAGGGGGCGCCCGACAACCGACCGCCATAGATCGCTCGCTCGCTCGCTCGTTCGGCCGCGACCGCGGCGGCGGCGGCGTCTTCACCTTCTCTGGCGTGACAGCGTCCTTCCACGCTCACGCCCGGAGGTGGCACGGGCCCACAACAGGACAGGGAACTCCCCTGTCGGTTCCCCCACCCCTCCCCATCCCACCCCCGAACACGGTGAACGGCGGGCCGGGCTGGACATTCGGGGCTACGAAAACGAAAGTACGACCGAGACCACAGGCAGCTAGGAAAGCAGGCGAATCGATCGCTCGCTCACGGGGAAACAAAGAGCGTGTCTGACAGATCGGTGACAGGACTAGATGGGCCAGGGGCTTCTGCAACCATTAGGGCATGGTGAGAGGGAGGGACCGAGGGGGACCGAGGGGGACCGAGGGGGACCGAGGGACCGAGGGAGGAAGGGAGGGAGGGAGGCGGCAACGGCAGTTCCCTGCCATCTAAGGTCTCCTTTCACCATGGCCACTGCTTGCTTGCTTGCTTGCTTGCTTGCTTGCTTGGGGTTCTTTTTCTTCACCCCACTCCCCACGCCCTCAGCCCACACTTCTCAGACTAAATACCGAGTCAGAGAAAATTAAAACAGACGTGGAATAGTTTTTTTTAAAAAAAAAAAAAAAACAATAATAATAATGAAATAAAAATAGTGTTTCAAAAATCCCACTCGGATTTCATTTCCGGGAATAATATCGTCATAGTGATGTGCTGTGAACATTTTCACTTAGAACAGAAAAAATAAACAGGTCACTTTAGTCATTTCTTGGAGAGGGTCTGTTTCCCCACCACGATGGTTCGCACTTGCTGAGTTGCTGAAGATGATCTCCTGATCCTCGTGTTTTCAGTTTCTGAGTGCTGCTGACATGACAGACATGGGCCCTCACACTCGAGTTTATGAGACACTACTAAGAGCGTGGAGCCCATAGGACAAGGCTTTGGCTTTCCCTTCCCCTCCAACATAAGCCAGATAAATAAATAAATAAATAAATAAATAAATAAATAAATAAATGCCCAGCAGAAGAAGCATGAAAGCAGCTTCTCAGACCCTTTAGAGCTCCTGAGTTACAGTCATGGCAGAGGATATGACTAGGCCAGGGCTCCCTTCACAACCACCATCCAGGCCTGCCTGCCTGCCTGCCTGCCTGCCTGCCTTCCTTTTTTAAATGCCAGTTTACTAAAATTTTAGTTATTTTTAATTGCGTTGGGAGGCTAGAAAGTTTTGGGTTTTCGTGAGTGGGCAGACATATGAAAGGAAGGAAGGAAGGAAGGAAGGAAGGAAGGAAGGAAGGAAGGAGGGAGGGAAGGATCAGAGCAGTGAATATACAGGTGCACAGTCCTTACACCAATGTTGACTGCAGATAGAAAAATAAGAGGAAGAAAAAAAAATAGAACGTCACCAAAAGGACAGCCTGGTCTATAAAAATGAGTTCAGGGACAGCCAGGGCTATTCCATGAAATTGGCTGAGTTCAAATCAGCAATTTCCCAACTCCAACAAGAATGTTGACAGGAAAGGCAACAGCTGTACACGTCAAGGAAGGCCAGTGGAGCTGTAGGCACACCCTTCACACCCTTTGAAACTTCTCTGTTGCAAGGTCACAGAGTTAGGAAAGGAAAATAACGCGTCACTGAAGTCATTCCTAGGCTAGGGCTCCCTTCACAACCATTTGAAAGGATCACAGCACTGAATATACAGACGCACGGTAATTACACCGACGTTGACTGGAAAGACACCTAAACTAACAGAGACACACACATACACAATCCATAGCATTTGCTGCCTAGCAGATCAAATGAATTCCAGTGTCAGTAGGCACACCCTTCACACCCGTTGAAACTTCTCTGTTGCAAGGTCACAGAGTTAGGAAAGGATCTTGATCTTGAACTTTCCTTAATAGTAAGTCTGTGTGTGTATCACACTCAAGCCAAGTGCCCCTCAGAGCTCATGGAAGACAAAACAGATCTCTAGAATAAGAGAGACGGGGGGGGGGGGGGGGGGAGATTCACTCAAGAAAATGAAAGCAAAACCCTACACAAACCCTGGCACACAGTAAAATCAGTCCTATGAGGAAATTTGTAGCTCTGATTGCCTACTTTTTAAAAAGACTTCTAACCGGGTAATGGTGGGACACGCCTTTAATTCCAGCACTCGTTCTGGTCTCCAAGAGCTAGTTCCAGGACTGACTCAATTAGAGAGAACTAGAGAGAAACCCTGTCACAAAACAAACAAAAAAGGAATAAATACTTTATGGAAGAATAGATGGACAGATAGACAGACAGACAGACCCACACCCCATCTTCTGTCTTCTGAAGGTACCAGGCTCTCTCACAGGGGTCAGGCAGAAACGCAGGCAGTGTATGTGTGTGATATCAAGCAAGCCTATATGTGATATATAGGGTATGATAGGATAATGTCAGTATTAAATTGGGGTAGGTCTCAGGAGCACAAGAACCCAAATCTGTGCTGTACTCCCTGTCACCAGAAGAGGTCACTAGATCCCCACCATGTGGTTTCTGGACATTCCAGAAATTCCATCTCTCCAGTTCTCATTCTTTCATTGTTCCTCCTGCATGCCTGCATCTAGTGAGAGAGTGGGCACCGTTCCTCCCTGCTTCTGTGTGTCTGTGTCTGTCACGTCCTGGATAGCCAGAGTGCCCGCCACCTACGCCTGAGATAGATGTGGCCGGCAGCCCTGGGGCTGGGGGAAAGGGAGAGAGTGGGTTCCCTGGAGAGCCTTGGGCAGAGGCTCTGTGGATTCCCTGCAGGAGGCCTCACCGCCTCTGAGGAGCCCATGGGGGAGGGGGAAAGGGAAGGTCAACCAGACAGTCCTGCCTGGCTTTTGCTTTGCTTTGCTTTGTTTTTGTTTTGGTTTGTTTCCAGGTACAGCTGTGACCAGGTCTGGATCCAGGACAGACTCCAAAGCTAGAGAGAAATCCTGTCTCAGAAAACAAAATAAATAAATAAATAAATAAATAAATAAATAAATAAATAAATAAATGGATAGATAGATAGCTAGATAGCCAGACAGAGAGATGATAAAAACACCTCCAAGATCAGGGAGACCAAGGCAGGCAGATCACTGTGAGTTTAAGGCTCCCTTGTTCTGCAGATTGAGATTCAAGGCCAGGCAAAGTGACACAGAGAAACCCCGTTTTCAAAAAAAAAAAAAAAGGTGAGGGCTGGAGAGAGATGGCTCTGTGGTTAAGAGTTCTGACTGCTCTTCCAGAGGACCCAGGTTCAATTCCTTACCACCCACATGGCAGTCAACAGCTGTCGGTAACTCCAAGATCGGACACCCTCAGATAGACATACATGCAGGCAAAACACCAATGCCAATAAAATGAAAATAAATAAATTATTAGGAAAATAAATATATAGAAAAGGTGTTTAGTGCATGCCTTTAATCTCAGCACTAGGAGGCAGAGGCAGATGACTCTCTGTGAGTCTGAGGCCAGTCTTGTCTACAAAGTGAGTCCCAGGGCATACAAGGGTACACAACGAAACCTTATGTTGAACAACCACAAATAAGCAAACAAATAGAGAGATAATAACAATAAAAATATTTGAGAGTTCAAATAATTGACTTCATCCACAATAAAAGAATATAAAAATAAAAATATCAAATGCACTTGAACACATTGGCACAGGAGAACGCTTGCTAAATAGAACCCCAGTAGCACAGACACTGAGAGAAACAATTAATAAGTGAGACCTCCTGAAACTGAAAAGCTTCTGTAAAGCAAAGAACATGGCCAACAAGACAAAACGACGGCCTTACAGAATGGGAAAAGATCTTCACTAATCTCCAAAATACACAAAGAACTCGAGAAATTGGTCATCCAAAGAACAAATAATCCAATTTTAAAAAATGGAGTACAGACCTAAACAGAGAACTCTCAACAGAGGGATCTAAAATGGTTGAAAGACACTTAAATGTTGGGTCGAGGGGGGGGGGTCGTGCAAAGATGAGAACACCACCAAGTCTAATAAACCAAAAACAAACTTAAAAATACAAACATACCGCGAGTCACAGAAGCTTATCAGCTAGCTGAGACCACAGGCAGAGTTTGGGCTTCTGACACTGTGGCAAAAGGCCGGTTTCTGAAACCCATTTTTATAGTAGGGGCATCGCAGGGCAGTGGTGGCGCAAGCCTTTAATCCCAGCACTCGGGAAGCAGAGGCAGGCGGATCTCTGTGAGTTCGAGACCAGCCTGGTCTACAGAGCTAGTTCCAGGACAGGCTCCAAAGCCACAGAGAAACCCTGTCTCGAAAAACCAAAAAAAAAAATATATATATGTTTCTCTGGATGTGCCTGTGTGTGTGTGTGTGTGTGTGTGTGTGTGTGTGTGTGTGTTGTGTGTGTGTGTGTGTTTATGGGGTGGCTTTTGAACTAACCAAGATGACTGGTTCCATATCTGGCAGAGAGGCAGGTGGATCTCTGGGAGTTTGAGGCCAGCCAGCCTGGTTGACAAGAGCTAGTTCCAAAGACAGGCTCCAAAGCAACAGAGAAACCCTTCCTTGAAAATCAAAACAAGAACACAAACCAAAAATAAAATAAAACATAAATTAAATGAGTGTGAGAGAGAGAGAGAGAAGAAATGTTGATTTGTTGATTTACAGACAAGAAATAAGAAAATACAAAACCATAATGTTACCAAGATGACAGCCTGGTTTATATAGTGAGTTAAAGGTATTATACAGAGAAACCCTGCACCAAAAATAATAATAATAAAAGAAGAAAACAGAAAAAAAACAAGTAAGGAAAAAGAAAGGAAGGAAGGAAGGAAGGAAGGAAGGAAGGAAGGAAGGAAGGAAGGAAGGAAGGAAGGAAGAAACAGGTGTTTTCCTTTTTTTCTTTGTTTATCTCAGGTTATTTTATTTTAATTTATTTTTTTAATTGCAGCAGCGGCAGTATATTTTGGGCAGCACATTTCTTTATTCTCAGTTCTCAGCCCTCAGAAATCAGGAGAGGCAGAAACAGGCAAATCGCTGTGAGTTTGAGGCCACCTCGTTCTGCAGTGTGAGTTTTAGGACAGGCAAAGCGACAGACACAGAGAAACCCTGACTTAGGGGGGGAAAGTGTGTTTAGTACAGGCCTTTAATTCCCGCACTAGGAAGCAGAGGTAGAGGCAGGGGCAGCTAGATCTCTGTGAGTCTGAGGCCAGCCTTGTCTACAAAGTGAGTTCCAGGGACACAGGGAACCTCTATGTAAAAAAAAAAAACACAAATAAACTAATAATAATCATCATCATCATCATCATCTAAGAGCTCAATTAATTGATTTCACCCAAAATTCAAAAATAAAAAAAGAGTGTGTCTGACTGATCAGTGAAAGGACTATGTGGGCCAAGGGGCTGCCACAATTATGGCTTGGTGAGAGGGAGGGAGGGAGGGAGGGAGGGAGGGAGGGAGGGAGGGAGGGAGGGAGGCCTGCTTTCTTAGGGTTCTTTTTCAGTAGTTGTGTTTGTACAACCCCACACCCCACTTCTCATACTAAATACCGAGTCTGAGAAAATTAAAACAGCTGTGGAAAATTCCCACTTGGATGTCTGTTCCTGCCCTGTAAAACAAAAACCACAACAAAAATATCCATATCTAAGCAGGCCAATTAAGTTGTAGCCTCACCCTTTAAAGGTTCTAGCTGTTGGGAAGGGCTGGTGACCTTGAACTTTACTAGTCTCTGAAATCTGCCTTCTCACTTTTACCAGGTGCCCTCAGGGGCCAGGAGTGGAGGCCAGGGCCCCTGCTACAGGAGATTTCCTAGATCACCTACAGGCGCTTAGGATTCCTGGGCCTGCTTAGAGAAAGACACACGACACGTGAGACGCAGAGAAAAAAATTTTCTGAGACAAGGATTCTCTTAGCTTTGGCACCTGTCCTGGAACTGTAGATGACCAGGCTGGCCTCAAACTCACAGAGATCTGCCTGCCTCTGTCTGCCACAGAGAAAATTACAACAGCCATGGAATAATATGAAAAATTCTGATTTACGCCAGGCAGTGGTGGCGCACGCCTTTAATCCCAGCACTTGGGAGGCAGAGGCAGGCGGATCTCTGTGATTTCGAGACCAGCCTGGTCTACAAGAGCTAGTTCCAGGACAGGCTCCAAAACCACAGAGAAACCCTGTCTCGAAAAACCAAAAAAATAAAAATGAAAATAATAAGAATAAAATCAAATGTTAAAAAAAAAAGAAAAATTCTGATTTTGATATCATTTCCAGGAATACTGATGCAGTGAATTATTTGGAACATTTTCACTTCCGACAGAAAAAAATAAAAATGTCATTTTATTGATTTCTTTTAGAGGGTCTCTTTCCCACCAGGATGGTTTGCACTTGCTGGGTTGTTGAAGATGATCTCCTGATCCTTGTATTCCCAGTTCCTGAGTGCTGCCGGCAGGACAGACATGGGCTCACTATACACTCGAGTTTTTGACGCAGTACTGAGAACCTGGAGCCCAAAGGACAAGGCTTCAGCTTCCCCTGCCCCTCTGACATAGGCCAGATACATAAATGATTACCCAGATTTTATTTAAATCTCTCAGTGTGGCTTGTGTATGTGGGGGAGACAGGGAAGGTATCACATTTCAAAACATTTTCATAACTGCACTTAGCACTGTATTCTTTTCCATTTATTTTACTTTTATTTGAGAGTGTTTCCAATTGTGTGGGACTTAGTTAAATTTCAATTTCTTAAGGAATTTTTTTTATGATTTTCTTAACTTTATTTTATGTGCAATGGTCTGAAGATGTCAGATCACCCAAAAACTGAATTTACAATCACTATGAGCTGCCATGCAGGTGCTGGGAATTGAACCCAATTTCTCTGGAAGAGCCGCGAAACTAGCTCTCCAGGCTCTTCTTAATTTAAAAGTTTATTTATGTGTCTCTGGGTGTGCCTGTGCCTGTGTTTGGTTTGTGTGTGTGTTGGGGGGGGTTGTGTGTGGGGGGGTGGCTTTTGACCTCACCAGACAAAGGCATTCAAGAGCACTGGCTCCATATTTAGCAGAAACAGGATCATTGGGAGTTTTAGGACAGCCTGGTCTACAAGAAAGGAGCTAGTTTTAACAACAGTCTCCAAAGCAGCAGAGAAACCCTGTCTCATAAAGCAAAACACAAAACCAAACATATTTGAGAGAGAGAGAGAGAGAGAGAGAGAGAGAGAGAGAGAGAGAGAGAGAACAGCTAGGGCTGTTACACAGAGAAACCGTGCCTCAAGAACTAACTAATAAAAGAAGGGGGAAAAAAGCAAGAGAGCAAGAAAGCAAAAAAATCAAGCAAGCAAGCAAGCAAGAAGGAAAGCTAGAGAGAAACCCTGTCTCAGAAAACAAAAAAATAAATAAATAAACTAATAAATGAAATGAATGGATAGATAGATAGATAGATAGATAGATAGATAGATAGATAGATAGATAGATAGATAGATGATAAAACACCTCCAAGATCAGGGAGACCAAAGCAGGCAGATCACTGTGAGTTTAAGGCTACTTTGTTCTGCAGATTGAGATTCAGGACAGGCAAAGTGACACAGAAAAACCCTGTTTTCAAAAAAAAAATGTGTTTAGTGTACGCCTTTAATGCCATCACTAGAAGGCAGAGGCAGGCAGATCTCTGTGAGTCTGAGGCCAGTCTTGTTTACAAAGTGAGTCCCAGGGCATACAAGGATACACAAGGAAACCCCGTGTTGCAAAACCACAAATAAACAAACAGATAATAACAATAAAAATATTTGAGAGTTCAAATAATTGACCTCATCCACAATAAAAAAAATATAAAAATAAAAATATCAAAAGCATTTGAACGGGGGCTGGAGAGATGGCTCAGCGGTTAAGAGCATTGCCTGCTCTTCCAAAGGTCCTGAGTTCAATTCCCAGCAACCACATGGTGGCTCACAACCATCTGTAATAGGGTCTGGTGCTCTCTTCTGGCCTTCAGACATACACACAGAAAGAATATTGTATACATAATAAATAAATATTTATTTTTTAAAAAAAAGCATTTGAACGCATCGGCACAGGAGACCACTTCCTAAATCTAACTCCAGTAGCACAGACTCTGAGAGAAACAAAATTAATCAATGGGACCTCGTGAAACTGAAAGGCTTCTTCTGTAAAGCAAAGGACATGGCCAACAAGACAAAACGACGGCCTTACAGAATGGGCAAAGATCTTCACTAACCCCACATCAGACAGAGGTCTGATCTCCAAAATATACAAAGAACTCAAGACATTGGTCATTTCAAGAACAAATAATCCAGTTCACAACATGGAGGTACAGACCTAAACAGAGAACTCTCAACCGAGAAATCTAAAATGGCTGAAAGACACTTAAGGAGATGTTCAACACCCTTAGTCATCAGAGATATGTAAATCAAAACAGCTCTGAGATTCCACTTTATACCTGTAAGAATGGCCAAGATCTAAAACACTGATGACAACTTATGCTGGAGAGGATGTGGGGAAAAGGGAACTCTCCTGCATCGCTGGTGGGAATGCAAGCTGGTACCGCCCCCTCTGGATGTCAGTGTGGCGATTTCTCAGAAAATTAGGAAACAACCTTCCTCAAGACCCAGCAATACCACGTTTAGGTATATATGTAAAGGATGCTCAATTGTGCCACGAGGACATGGGCTCAACTATGCTCATAGCAGCATTGTTTGTCATAGCCAGAACCTTGGGAGAGGGTTGAAGGGAAGGCATGGAAAGAGAGGAAAGAAAAACGTAGAGCTTAACAAAAATAAATAAAAGAAACAAAGGCGGGTAGTGGTGGCACATTCCTTTAATCCCAGCACTTGGGAGGCAAAGGCAGGTGGATCTTTGTGAATTTGAGGCCAGCCTGGTCTACAAGGGTTAGTTCCAAAGCTACAGAGAAACCCTGTCGTGAAAAACCAAAAATAAATAAATAAGTAGGCATGGATTGTTTAAAAAAAAATCAAACGCAAACCAAGTAGAAATAACTACTTTCAGTATGCCATTCAAGAATTAGGGAACCCTTTATCCCAGCACGTGGGAGACACAGGCAGAAGGACATCTGTGAGTTAAAATCCAGACTCATCTACCAAGTGAGATCACAAGACTCGTGCACTGTCTCATAGGTCCTAAATTCCCATGATCCAGTTTCTAGGACCAAGGAGACAGTTTATAATGTCTCCTTCTTCTTTCCTTCCTTCCTTTTTTTTGGGGGAAGGGGTGGTGTTTGGTTAAACTTTTATATATGTTTTTTTTTTTATTTGGGTTGGGGGCCTCTCTATAAAGCCTGGGAATTCACAGAGGTCCACCTGCCTCTGTCTCTTTGATGATAGAATAAAAGATGTGCACCACAATAACCAGGCTCAGTTTCTTGTAAATTTAGTTTAATTTCAAATTTTGTTTGTATCTCTTGGTCTGCACCAAGTGTGTCCCTGTGGGGGTGGGGGGGGCAGGGAAGTTGTCCTATTTTAGAACATTTTATTTTACTTTTATTTGAGACAGTCTTTCCGGTTGTGTGGAACTTATTTTAATTTCAAATTTTTAAAGAATTTTTTATGATTTATTTAACTTTATTTTATGTGCAGTCGTGTGAAACTGGATTTACAATCACTTATGAGCTGCTGCCTTGTGGGGGTTACATCTCAGGAGCACAAGAACCCAAATCTGTGCTGTACTCCCTGTCACCAGAAGAGGTCACTAGATCCCCACCATGTGGTTTCTGGACATTCCAGAAATTCCATCTCTCCAGTTCTCATTCTTTCATTGTTCCTCCTGCATGCCTGCATCTAGTGAGAGAGTGGGCACCGTTCCTCCCTGCTTCTGTGTATCTGTGTCTGTCACGTCTCGGATAGCCAGAGTGCCCGCCACCTATGCCTGAGATAGATGTGGCCGGCAGCCCTGGGGCTGGGGGAAAGGGAGAGAGTGGGTTCCCTGGAGAGCCTTGGGCAGAGGCTCTGTGGATTCCCTGCAGGAGGCCGCACCGCCTCTGAGGAGCCCATGGGGGAGGGGAAAAGGGAAGGTCAACCATACAGTCCTGCCTGGCTTTTGCTTTGCTTTGCTTTGTTTTTGTTTTTGTTTGTTTGTTTGTTTTATTTTATTTTCCAGTACAGCTGTGACCAGGTCTGGATCCAGGACAGACTCCAAAGCTAGAGAGAAATCCTGTCTCAGAAAACAACAACAACAACCAAAAAATAAATAAATACATAAACTAATAAATGAATGGATAGATAGCTAGATAGCCAGACAGAGAGAGAGAGAGAGAGAGAGAGAGAGAGAGAGAGAGAGAGAGAGATGATAAAAACACCTCCAAGATCAGGGAGACCAAGGCAGGCAGATCACTGTGAGTTTAAGGCTCCCTTGTTCTGCAGATTGAGATTCAAGGCCAGGCAAAGTGACACAGAGAAACCCTGTTTTCAAAAAAAAAAGGTGGGGCCTGGAGAGATGGCTCTGTGGTTAAGAGTGCTGACTGCTCTTCCAGAGGACCCAGGTTCAATTCCTACCACCCACATGGCAGTTAACAGCTGTCGGTAACTCCAAGATCTGACACCCTCAGATAGACATACATGCAGGCAAAACACCAATGCCGATAAAATAAATGATTAGAAAAATAAATATATAAAAAAGGTTGTTTTGCCTTTAATCCCAGCATTAGGAGGCAGAGGCAGATGGCTCTCTGTGAGTCTGAGGCCAGTCTTTCTTGTGTACAAAGTGAGTCCCAGGGCATACAAGGGTACACAACGAAACCCTATGTTGAAAAACCACAAATAAACAAACAAATAGAGAGATAATAACAATAAAAATATTTGAGAGTTCAAATAATTGACTTCATCCACAATAAAAGAATATAAAAATAAAAATATCAAACGCATTTGAACGCATCAGCACAGGAGACCGCTTCCTAAATCTAACTCCAGTAGCAGGGACTCTGAGAGAAACAAAATTAATCAATGGGACCTCCTGAAACTGAAAAGCTTCTTCTGTAAAGCAAAGGAAATGGCCAACATGACAAAACGAAAAAGATCTTCACTAACCCCACATCAGACAGAGGTCTGAGCTCCAAAACATACAAAGAACTCAAGACATTGGTCATCTCAAGAACAAATAATCCAATTCACAAAATGGAGTAAACAGACTTAAACAGAGAACACTCAACCGAGGAATCTAAAATGGCTGAAAGACACTTAAGGAAATGTTCAATATGCTTAGTCATCAGAGAAATGCAAATCAAAACAAGTTTCTAGAAACAAGGAGACAGTTCATAATGTTTCTTTCTTCTTTTCTTCCTTTTTTTTTTTTTTTTGGTTGAACACATATATATATTTATTTATTTAATTTGGGACGGGGGCCTTTCTACAAAGCCTGGGAATTCACAGAGGTACACCTGTCTCTGTCTCTTGGATGATAGAATAAAAGATGTGCACCACAGTGACAACCCAACTAAGTTTTTGGTATCTCATTCTGTTAGTTTCATGTACATTTAGTTTAATTTCAAATTTTGTTTGTATCTCTTGGTCTGTCTGCACCAAGTGTGACCTTGTGGGGAGGGCAGGGAAGGTGTCCTATTTCAGAACATTTTATTTAACTTTTATTTGAGTCTTTCCAGTTGTGTAGAACTTAGTTTCATTTCAAATTTTTAAAGACCAGGAAGGATGAAAGCATTCAAAAGGACTGGTTCCATATCTGGCAGAGAGGCAGGTGGATCTCTGGGAGTTTGAGGCCAGTCTGGTCGACGAGAGCTAGTTTCAAAGACAGGCTCCAAAGCAACAGAGAAAACCCTGCCTTGAAAATCAAAACAAAAACACAAACAAAAATAAAAAACATAAATTAAATCTGTGTGTGTGTGTGTGTGTGTGTGTGTGTGTGTGTGTGTGAGAGAGAGAGAGAGAGAGAGAGAGAGAGAGAGAGAGAGAGAGAAGAAATGATCAAACAGGAAATAAGAAACAAAACCATAATGTCACCAAGATGACAGCCTGGTTTATATAGTGAGTTAAAGGTATTATACAGAGAAACCCTGTACCAAAAAAATAATAAAAGAAGAAAACAAAAAAAAAAAAACAAGGAAGGAAGGAAGGAAGAAAAGAAGGAAGAAAAACTGGTGTTGTCCTTTTTTCTTTGTTTATCTCAGGTTATTTTATTTTAATTTATTTTTTTTTTAATTGCAGCAGCAGCAGCAGCAGTATATTTTGGGCAGCACATTTCTTTATTCTCAGTTCTCAGCCCTCAGAGATCAGGAGAGGCAGAGGCAGGCAGATCGCTGTGAGTTTGAGGCTACCTTGTTCTGCAGGCAAAGAGACGACAGACACAGAGAAACTAAACATGTGTTTAGTACAGGCCTTTTATTCCGGCACTAGCAGGCAGAGGTAGAGGCAGGGGCAGCTAGATCTCTGTGAGTCTGAGGCCAGCCTTGTCTACAAAGTGAGTTCCAGGGCAAACAAGCATACACAGGGAATCCCTATGTAGAAAAACCACAAATAAATTAATAATAATAATAATAATAATCTAAGAGCTCAATGAATTGACTTCACCCATAATTCAAAAATTAAAAAATAAAGCAAAGAGTGTGTCTGACCGATCAGTGAAAGGACTATGTGGGCCAAGGGGCTGCCACAATTATGGATTGGTGAGAGTGAGGAAAGGAGGGAGGCAGCAAGGGCAGTTCCCAGTCACCTAAATGCCTTTCAAAGACATTTCACCATGGCAACCACTCACTTGCTTTCTTGGGGTTTCTTTTCTTCAGTAGTTGTGTTTGTACAACCTACCCCACTTCTCATACTAAATACAGAGTCTGAGAAAATTAAAGCAGCTGTGGAAAAATTTCCACTTGGATATCTTTTCCTGCCCAGTAAAACAAAAACGACTCTAACAAAAATATGCATATCTAAAAAAACCAAAAAAAATTTTAAAAATGCATATCTAAGCAGACCAATCAAGTTGTAGCCTCACCCTTTATATTATATTATATTATATTATATTATATTATATTATATTATATTATATTATATTATATTATATTATATTATATTATTGGTTTTTTGAGACAAGGTTTCTCTGTAGCTTTGGTGCCTGTCCTGGAACTCCCAGAGATCTGCCTGCCTCTGCCTCCGAGTGCTAGGAGTAAAGGCGTGCGCCACCACTGCCCTCCTTAGACTCACCCTTTAATGGTTCAGCAAGGAGTTCTAGCTGTTAGGAAGGGCTGGTGACCTTGAACTTTACTAGTCTCTGAAATCTGCCTTCTCACTTTTACCGGGTGCCCTCAGGGGCAGGAGTGGAGGCCAGGGCCTGTAGCTTTGGCTTGTACATTTACTTCAATTTTAATTTTTTTGTTTTGTTTTTCGAGACAGGGTTTCCCTGGGAAACAGTCCTAGCTGATCTGGAACTAGCTCTTGTAGACCAGGCTGGCTTCCAACTCCCAAGAAATTCACCTGCCTCTGCCCCATGTGTGCTGGGAATAAAGGCATGTGCCACCACCACTGCCCAGCCAATTTCAAATTTTATTTAAACCTCTCTCGGTGTGCCTGTGTATGTGGGGGAGACAGGGAAGGTGTCATATTTCCAAACATTTTCATAACTGCACTTAGCACTGCACTCTTTTACATTTTATTTTCCTTTTATTTGAGACAGTGTTTCCAGTTGTGTAGTTTAATTTCAATTTCTTAAAGAATTTTTTTTATGATTTATTTAACCATGCAGGTGCTGGGAATTGACCCCAATTTCTCAGGAAGAGCCGCCAAACTAGCTCTCCAGGCTCTTAATTGAAAAGTTTATTTATGTGTCTCTGGGTGTGCCTGTGCCTGTGTTTGTGTTTGGTGTGTGTGTGGGGGGGTATATTTTGACCTCACCAGATGAAGGCATTCAAGAGCACTGACTCCATATCTGGCAGAGGCAGGATCTCTGGAAGTTTTAGGCCAGCCTGGTCTACAAGAAAGGAGCTAGTTCCAAGAACAGTCTCCAAAGCAGCAGAGAAACCCTGTCTCATAAAGCAAAACACAAAACCAAACAAAAAAATAAATAAATTGAGAGAGAGAGAAAGCGAGAGAGAGAGAGAGAGAGAGAGAGAGAGAGAGAGAGAGAGAGAGAGAGAGAGAGAAATGTGGATTTACAGATAGGAAATAAGAATAAAAAGAGAACGTTACCAACAAGACAGCCTGGTCTATAAACTGAGTTCCAGGACAGCTAGGGCTGTTACACAGAGAAACCGTGCCTCAAAAAATAATAAAAGAAGAGAAAAAAAAAAGCAAGCAAGAAAATGCAGGGTTTTTTTTCTTTTTCTTTTTCTTTTTCTTTTTTTTTTTTTTTTTTTTTGTCTTTGTTAATGCCAGGCCATTCATTTTAATTTTACTTTTTCTTTTAAGATTATATTTTCAGGGGCTGTAGAGATGGCTCAGAGGTTAAGAGCACTGACTGTTCTTCCAAAGGTCCTGAGTTCAATTCCTAGCAACGATATGGTGGCTCACAACCATCTGTAATGGGGTCTTCTGGCCTGCAGTCATGCATGGAAGGAATGCTGTATACATAATAAATAAATAAATAATTTTTTCAAAAAAAAGATTGTAATTGCAACAGAAGTGTTCAGAAAGAAGAAGTCCTGGGCCATGTAGTGAGACAGATTGTCTGGAGCATAAATAAAAAGCCAATTCCTGTCTCAAAAAAGAAAAAAAATCAAGTTAAAATGTGAAATAAAAAAATAAATAAGGGGTTTTTTTTTTTGCAATGAGTGAATTCAAGCGTAAAAGATGAAAATCTTACAGCTGACACCATCCAGTCTCAAGTTAGAAAAACTTGAAACGATGCAACAGGAGACGGACAGTTGCCCAATGAACTCTTGCTATTCTCCTGGGGAAGTTTTGTTCCTGATGGTTTTTGGAACAACTAAAATCCCTCTTATCTTTTTGTTTTGTTTTGTTTTCCATGCCCCCTTAGAGGACACCTGGATGTTTGAAAGGATTTGGTTTTATTTCATTTAAGTAGAAGGTTCCTCAGACATAACTCTGAAAACACTAATACGTAATAGCCAGTTTCTATTCAGTTCAGTTCAGATTTTTACCAAAACCTCCTGTCTGGCATGTTTCTGTCTTTGTTGAGTTCCTGTACTTACAGAAGCCAAGAGATAGCTGGCAGCCATCCATAACTCTAATTTCATTCAGCAGAATTCTCCCCTCCCCCCCCCGGCCGATCTTGTTTCTCTGTTCTGTCCTCAAATGTGTGGGTGACTCTGAGTGGGCACCGACTTGCCACACACATCCTTCTTTTCCTGATCTAATCATGCCACTCCCCAAAAGAAAAAGGGAGGAGAAATCACTGAATGATGAGAACATTACTTGAATCAGAAAATGGGTAGGGTAGGCACCCTTATGCTTAAATGTGTATTATCTACAAAGTTCTAAAACTTGGAAGTGAGTCTTAGGAGGAATGTCATTACACAGCTTCTTTCCAGATGTCTTCAAGTAAGTTGGTCCTAAACAGCCTATTCATAAGATGGGACCTCAGAGCTTCAGTACAGAACAACATGTTTTCTGTTCAATTGAATCTTAAAGTGGTGTGATAAGGATTTTGTATTCCCATTCTGTCAAGGATTATTCTCAGTGGTCTATATATTTCAAGGAAGAATGGTTTTTAAGAAGTATTTAGTGATTATATTTCTTTTCCCTTAGGGATAAAGAAATGGAGAAGTTCTTTGAAGCAGTAAGTCACAAAAACACCAGGCCATTAAACTTCAGCTACAGGGAAACCCTGTCTCGTGGAAAAACAAAACAACAACAACAACAACAACAAAAAAAAAAATCCTGAAGCCAGTGATCATTGCAAACATCTGTATGTTCAGATACTGAGCCTGAGCGAGTTAGAGTGTCACAGATTTGCTGCAATTCATTGCAAATTTCATGTGGATCACAAATCCTGCTCAAGTTACCGCTGTTAGTGTCAGTGTGAACCTTGACACCATCTCTACTGGATTCCTGTCAGCTGTGCTCCGATCTGCTAGAAAAGCAGAAGAACTAAGGTACCGTAATTAACCTCTTCTGTGCCCCACCTGCAAGAACACTCTGTAAGCTACAGTTCTGAAAACAGCCTGGTCCTGGCATAAGAACAGACAGGAGGACCAATGGAACCGAATAGAAGACCCGGATATCGATCCACACATCTTCGAACACCTGATCTTTGATAAAGAAGCCAAAAATACCAGCCTGGTCTACCGAGCTAGCTCCAGGACAGGCTCCAAAGCCTCAGAGAAACCCTGTCTCAAAAAAAACCAAAAAAAAAAAAAAAAAAAAAAAAAAAAAACCCGAAAAAAAAAAAAAAAACCAAAGAAGCCAAAAATATCCAATAGAAAAAAAAAAAAAGAAAGCATGTGAGTTCAAGACCAGCCTGGTCTACAAGAGCTAGTTCCAGGACAGGCTCCAAAAAAAAAACAAAAAAACTACAGAACAACCCTGTCTCGAAAAAAAAAAAAAAAAAAAAAAAAAAAGAAAGAAAGAAAGAAAGAAGAAAAAGAAAACAGTGCTGTCCTCGAAAATGCCCTCTCCTGTTGAACACGGCCCCTCACACAGCTCTGATGATGCAGGAGGATGCCGAGGGCCCAGTTGGTGCCTGTATCTGTGCCTTGGCAGCAGCTATTCATGTCTTGCCACTCAGAGTCAAATTCCCTTAAGTTTAGCCTTCCCTAAGTGCTTGTTCACTTCAGAAGACTCAACCCTCATCTTCCGTGTCCTCCTGGCCTAATTTCTCATATTACTGTTTTACTGAGTATGAATCAGTAATATGAGATGTTCAGGAGAGGGAGGAAGGGTCATTCATGAAAAAGTGAGTGTTCAACTAACTAACTCCCCATGGGTTCAGGAAGTAGTGAGAAGATATTAATGAAGCAGAGAGAAATTTCTGGTTTTGGAAGGAGGAAATCCTGAATGGCTCCCTCTGTGTCGGAGGAGAGACTCCTGGAAAGGAAACCTCAGGTTCCGGTTGGTCGGTCGGTCGGTCGGTCAGTTCGGGGAGAAATATCAGCAAGGAGGTAAAGGCCGTGCCTCACGACATCAGCTGTCCCTTCTCTGGAAATTCCACGGTATCCCAGAGAGCTCTCGGAATTTTGTGATGTCACTCGTGTCCTAGAAACGCCAACTGCCCTCAAGACACACTCTCTCGGTGCCTATAAGACTCGGTTCTAGACATGTTGTCTAGAGAATGGAGATCGTTCGTGGAGAGGCCAGAGGGAGGAAGAAGAAAGCTGGCCTCAGATCTCACAGGAAAACATGGAGAAATAATTAGTGGTCCTGGGGAAGATGAAGTGAGTTCACCACTAGCAGGGACTAGAGAGATTTCTGGATGTGATGGCTTTGAGACTTCCAGGGCTAGGGCTCAGGAACTGGGAGGTTTCTGGGATGAAACAGGTCTGTCTGTCTTGTTTCTCTGAGTTCCTAAAGGGCCAACCCACATCAAAGATTCACGATAGTTGATTTGACAAAGTCGGGAATTGACAAGGAGTGCGGAAGGAGTCAGTGAGATTTCAATACCAGCACTGACTGCACATCATCCCCCTCCCCCCCCCCCGGTCCTTTTCGTTGTGTAGCAATAATAATAGAGAAAGGGGAGTAGCGCTCTGCCAAAGCCCGTATTTTACCATGCCTTATATCACAGCCATTAGCAGGGTTGAGGCATCAAGTGCTGCAGTCAGTCCGACTCCTGTGACCCCCCTAAGGTTTCTGGCTTCCCAGTTTTGAGTGACACCATGGTCTCCAGTTCAGCTTGAGAGCTCTTTAAGAGCCAATGGAGGAAAGAGTGGAAAGAGACTGCCATTTTTTTCTTTTTCCTTTCCTTTTCTTTCTTTCTTTCTTTCTTTCTTTCTTTCTTTCTTTCTTTCTTTCTTTTGCTGTTTTGCTTTGTTTTTCAAGAAAGGGTTTCTTTGTGTATCTTGGGCTGTCCTAAAACTCACTCTGTAAATCAGGCCATCTTTGAATTCACAGAGATCTGTGTGTGTGCTGTGATTAAAGCCCGGCTGAGACTGCAATTTCTTGTTAGCTCTGGGTGTCCTAGGCTGTTAGTAAGTGACAATGGCTCTGTGTTGTGAATCTCTGTGAATCCAGACTATGTTATGTCCTTCAATGACATGAGTCTGAAGCATCAAGCACCCACCCACCCAGCCCTATACTCCTCCCTGAGGTCTCTGAAGTCACAGCGCAGCCTCTATAGGTCTGAATAAGGCTTAGAAAGCTTTTCCCTGGTTCACCTTGTGCAGAGGAAACCAGGTAACTTCTGAGAGACATGCACCACCTTCCTACAGAAAGAAGGGAGGACTGATTAACTAATACCCACAGAGGGGGGAAACTCAAGTCTGATATTTCAGACAGAACCTGCTTGGACAAAGTCTCATCTGTTAGTCACTTCCTGAGGGAAGGAGGGAGGGAGGAAGGAAGGACCACAATTATCTCTCCTCTGTGTCCTTTTTACGCTCTTTTCATGCTCTGATGAATATTGTGATTCAAGTTGGCCATGTCCCCTTTTCCACAGCATGTGCACTGTGGCTCTAGATCAAGGAATCAGTTTGTTTGTTTGTGTGTTTTGCTCTATCTAGGAGAAGCACCATAGCAGTTGCATACTGACTGAGAAATTTGATTTTTAGGAAATGATTTTTCATATCTGTGAGTGGTCTCTCCATAGATAGCCACTCATCTTTCTTTAAACTTGAGTATAGGAATGAATGATCCCTCCCTCCCTCTCTCTCTCCCTCTTCATGGGAATGAGTGTCTGCTCTTGCATTGAGGGCTCCCCAGTTCTCAGCATCTCCAGCCCAACCTGTCACAAGCTGATCACACATTTGCAAACTTGGGATATATTCTGCTGAAGTTTTGGGATAATGAATTTCATCAACTATGGGACTAACTTTGTTCTGAAAGGACACTCACTCACAATCTCTCCTCATCACACCCACATAGTGTAACAACTTTGTGTTTCCTCCACAATGTGCTCATTTCTGTCAGGGAACTGAAAGCCGTCCAGCCAGCCAACACTATTTTTCCTTTTTTCTCATTTTGTTCTTATATTCTGTCTCTCCCCCCCCCCCCCCCCGCCTGGAAAACTTTCAGAGTTCACTCTGCCCACCGAGTAAAGGTGTTATGCTTCCTTTTATTGTATATTTAGTGTTTGTGTGTGTGTGTGTGTGTGTGTGTGTGTGTGTGTGTGTGTGTGTGAGAGAGAGAGAGAGAGAGAGAGAGAGGGAGAGATTCAT
>NW_027460896.1:2327500-2340000 GCF_037038515.1 Microtus pennsylvanicus
CGGAGGCGGCGGGGACCGGGACGCCGCGAAAAACCGGGCCGCGCGCGTGCTCGCAAACGCGGGGGAGAGGCGGGAGGAGGGAAAGAGACGACGACACGCGGACGGTCTTCCCCTCGAGGGACGTGAGGGGGGACGCCGCGGCCCACGACGTTCGGACGGGCCCGGACCTCGGGGACGGGGAGAGTCATCGACCGGAGCCCCCGCCGCCGCACCGGAGGAAAAGAGCACGCAAGTGGGGGGTATCTCACCGCCAGGCACCCAACCCGGTGCGGTGGCGGTTCCCCACACGAGACGCGCCTTCCCGGAGGACGACGACGACGGGGCCGGAAGAGTCCCCAGACGCACCTCGGCCGGCGGACCCACCGCCACGCCGCAGACGACGGACGTCCGCTAAGCCTCCTTTGCCCTCGCGAGGTTCCCGAAACGCGCAGAGCCTGCCTCTCGCACCCTCTCGCACGGACCCACCGCCGAGACAGACGCGCCCGCCGACGCCGAAGGAAGGCCCTCCGGCGGCGACGGGCCCCGACGCGTCCGGCGACGCGCCGGGAGACGACCGACCGCCGTTCTCTCCAAAGGCCGCACCCGAGAGAGAGGTCACGACCCCGCAAAGCCAGAACCGGATCCCCGACCCCGAGGAGGGACGGGTCAACCGCTGCTCCCCAACCGTGGGAACGCTGCCGGGGAGGGGGAGCGAGGCGACCTCCACACGGCACACAACACGAGCGACGCACGCACGCGACGCGCGCGACAAGGCCGCGGTCCGCGGGAACGGCAAAGACGGGGAAGCGCGGGAGGGACCGCTCGCGGCGGGCACGGACGGTGGACGGGTGGGGCCCGGGAGCCCACCGCCACCCAGCCCCGCTCTTCCCGCTCGGCTCCGCGCCCCGACCGAGGCGCGTACGCACCCTCGGGGGAGCGGGGGAATCGGGGTCCCGCGGCACTCGGGCGTGCACGCACGCGCCCCCTTCTTTCCCCGCCACGGGTAACACGTCCCAGGCTCCGACACGGCACGCCAGCCGAATCTACGACACGCTCTCTTGCCCCGCGTGGTTCCTCCCCGGACTCGGAGCGAGGAGGCGCGGGCCGCAGCGGGTGACACAAACGCTCGGGTTTCCCCCCCCAAAGACGGGACGCGGCGAGGGGCACCCGGCCGAAGCTACGCGCATCGGGCGGTCGGGGCGTGCCGGGGCGACCCCAAGCACGCCCTCTCTCCATCGGATCGCTAGAGAAGGCACTTTTTCTCACTGAGGGCGGGCGGGACGGACCCGGCCCGACGAGCCTCCGGTCGCGGCAGCACAAGAGCAGGGGAAGCGACACACACACCGCTCGATGATCTCGAGCGCGGCGAGGCGGGGGGGTCTGCGGTATCGGTAAGGCTTTTTCTTCCTTCCCGGGGCATACTCTTGAGCGTTCGCGGACACGGGGGACCGGACCGAGAAAAAGCATACTACACAAGAGGTCCCCCGAGAGCCAGGCCTGCCTCTGCGGCAACACCCACCGGGTCTGCACCAGGCGGGGAGGCAATTCTCAGTCCGTCACCGACGGACCACCTTTAACGGTGAGAAGAAAATTAAAAAGGCCGGCCGCGACCGCTCAACACCACCCAACGGCTCACCGCCTACGGGAGAAGGCAGCGCGTGGTGGGCCGCTCGCCCGATCTCACGAGACGGCCGTGAGAGAGCCATCTTACCGCAGCGAGCCTCTCTTACCCGCTCGCCTCGACCCCCTTTTTTTCTTGATCCTCGGGATCACACACCTCGCAGAGGAACACCGCTCATGGCCGTACCGCACACAGGAGGCATACACGTCAGAGAACCGGGAAACGCCGCCGCCGCTCAGAACCGGGCACCTCTGAAGATCGGCCTGGAACGCTCCAGGAGCACCACGAGGATCGCAAGCAAGGCGCGTGCACACGAGCCCGGTCGGGAGGGGCACGTAACGCGGCAATCAGCCGACCCTCCCCCGGCTCGGAGGGAGGAGGGCCAAACAGACCCACACACGGTGGGCATAGCGAAACGCGCGACGGGGAACAAAGCCCCCGGCGCGCCTCACGGGAACCCCCACGAACCACAGCGAGGAGTGCGGGGGGGCTTTCACAGGGCTCGGGCCGGATAACCGCACCCCTGCCTTCCACACACCACCGGTAAAGGTGGGGAGGAGAGACGAGGGGCCCGCTGGCAGAACGAGAAGAGCGGCCGCCATTCGCCATGAATGTCCGTCCCTCGCCTGGCGCGGCTTAGGCCTCCGGCCCGAATGAACACAGGGCAAGCGCACCACATCGATCAACAAAGCAGAACCGGGAAGAATCGAGCGAGAGATCAAACCACAGACCCAACACATGCCACAGAAGAAAAAAAAAAAAAAAAAAAAAAAGGAAAAAAAAAAAGAAAACCCTTCACACCTCCACACCAAAAAAGAGCGGTGGGGGGGTCAACGGGGAATCCAATGAAAGAGGAGTGCACTCGGGAGGCACATAACATGAGGCAGCAGAAGGGCCGGGCCACCCTCAACCCAAAAAGGACTCATGGAGACTCGGGAGCTCCACAAGCTGGGAGGGGGGGTAAAAAAAAAAAAAGCGGTGCGCTCGGGAGGCACACGGGAGCAGAGGACCATGGAGGAGACTCGGGAGCTCCACAACCTGGTCCCCGCCCGCAAAAAAAAAAAGAAAAAAAAAAAAGCACCGGGACGGTAAGGGAGCAGCATCGAGAGACGGGTCCCACCATCCAAACAGAACGGGTGACAAACCACGAAGCGGGGACGCCTGACACGCTTCACCACGGGCAAAAGCAAGGCAAGGAAGCCGGTCATCTCAAAAAGCCTCAGGGGAAAGCACAGCAGCGAGACGCGGGCTGGGCTAGACGGGGGAAAATAACACCCAGTGAGGCTCGGAAGAGAGACCGCCACCTAGCGTCCTTTAATGTCACCCAATTAAAGGACAGCGTGTCAGCACCTATCTGCAGGTACAATAAGGACAGATAGCAATTATTAGAAGAATGGCAACAGGTACGGGGAGTCATTCACAGACCACACAGAACTCCTGAACGTGAGGCTGGGTGAAATGTCCCAAAAATGTCCCCATAAACAAGAGAACCGACCCTCAAAGGAACAACTGGTCGACCTCATAACCATGAAAGGACCGAGAGAGCGAGGTGGACATGCCAGAAAGCCGGGCGCCCAGCCTCCTCCCGGCCGAGGACCCTGCGACCAGCCGCTAGGGATGGAGAAGGGCAAGAAGAAAAACTTGGGGGGGAATCTCGAGTCCAAGAAACCGGGGACCAGTGAACAGGGGAGCCGGGACCACCACCTCCTCTCGGCCTCGAGAACACGAGGCCCGCCGCTGGGCTCTCGCAAGACCGAGGGCAGGAGAAAGGGGCGGGCGGGGGAGAGCTCCGAGACACCAACGAGTCCGGACCAGGGAGGCGAGAAAGACGGGACCACGGCCTCCTCTCGGCCTCAGCATGGCAAGGCCCGCCGCTGAGGACCGAGGGTTCCTGGCAAGAGGAAGAAAATAAAAAAGCTCCGAGAGTCCGGAACAGGGAGGCGAGAAAGCCGGGACCACGGCCTCCTCTCGGCCTCAGGATGGCAAGGCCCGCCGCTGAGGACCGAGGGTTCCTGGCAAGAGGAAGGAAAAAAAAAAAAAAAGGTCCGAGACCCCAACGAGTCCGTGACGGGGCAGCGGGGAAGCCGGGATCAACCATCGCCTCCTCTCGGCCTCGGGTCGCCGGGTCCCAGGGCTCTTTAGAAGAGAGAAAAAGCAAGGGAAAAGCAACTTTTAAAGCCGAGGTATTTCACCGATCCTGGGCCCGGGTGGACCCGACACCTAGCGGGAGTACGCAAACGACTGAAGCCTTCTGGTCGACCCGCTCAAGTCTCCCAGCACCCTCTCCAGCTGGTCCCGTCACTGGGTTCCATCCCCAACGCACACACCCATGGGTGACTCTTCCGGCACAACCTCCTACACAGAGACCGTCCCCAAGCACGACACCGACTCCGGGACACACCCGCCTGCCGGGCCGGGACTCTCGTCACTCTTTCCGCCTCACAAAAGCCATTTCGCCCCGTCCTCGTCAACGACCGAGCACCAGGAGCGTTGCAGAAAAAGGCCACCGCTAGGGGGCGCCCGACTACCGACCGCCATAGATCGCTCGCTCGCTCGCTCGCTCGTTCGGCCGCGACCGCGGCGGCGGCGTCTTCACCTTCTCTGGCGTGACAGCGTCCTTCCACGCTCACGCCCGGAGGTGGCACGGGCCCACAACAGGACAGGGAACTCCCCTGTCGGTTCCCCCACCCCTCCCCATCCCACCCCCGAACACGGTGAACG
Organism: Microtus pennsylvanicus; assembly: GCF_037038515.1. Lineage (NCBI taxonomy): Eukaryota > Metazoa > Chordata > Mammalia > Rodentia > Cricetidae > Microtus > Microtus pennsylvanicus. The sequence goes on from NW_027460896.1 coordinate 2,331,822, forward strand.
GCGGGCCGGGCTGGACATTCGGGGCTACGAAAACGAAAGTACGACCGAGACCACAGGCAGCTAGGAAAGCAGGCGAATCGATCGCTCGCTCACGGGGAAACAAAGAGCGTGTCTGACAGATCGGTGACAGGACTAGATGGGCCAGGGGCTTCTGCAACCATTAGGGCATGGTGAGAGGGAGGGACCGAGGGGGACCGAGGGGGACCGAGGGACCGAGGGAGGAAGGGAGGGAGGGAGGCGGCAACGGCAGTTCCCTGCCATCTAAGGTCTCCTTTCACCATGGCCACTGCTTGCTTGCTTGCTTGTGGTTCTTTTTCTTCACCCCACTCCCCACGCCCTCAGCCCACACTTCTCAGACTAAATACCGAGTCAGAGAAAATTAAAACAGACGTGGAATAGTTTTTTTAAAAAATAATAATAATAATAATGAAATAAAAATAGTGTTTCAAAAATCCCACTCGGATTTCATTTCCGGGAATAATATCGTCATAGTGATGTGTTGTGAACATTTTCACTTAGAACAGAAAAAATAAACAGGTCACTTTAGTCATTTCTTGGAGAGGGTCTGTTTCCCCACCACGATGGTTCGCACTTGCTGAGTTGCTGAAGATGATCTCCCGATCCTCGTGTTTTCAGTTTCTGAGTGCTGCTGACATGACAGACATGGGCCCTCACACTCGAGTTTATGAGACACTACTGAGAGCGTGGAGCCCATAGGACAAGGCTTTGGCTTTCCCTTCCCCTCCAACATAAGCCAGATAAATAAGTAAATAAATAAATTCCCAGCAGCAGAAGCATGAAAGCAGCTTCTCAGACCCTTTAGAGCTCCTGAGTTACAGTCATGGCAGAGGATATGACTAGGCCAGGGCTCCCTTCACAACCACCATCCAGGCCTGCCTGCCTGCCTGCCTGCCTGCCTTTTTTAAATGCCAGTTTACTAAAATTTTAGTTATTTTTAATTGCGTTGGGAGGCTAGAAATTTTTGGGTTTTCGTGAGTGGGCAGACATATGAAAGAAAGGAAGAAAGGAAGGAAGGAAGGAAGGAAGGAAGGAAGGAAGGAAGGAAGGAGAGAAGGATCAGAGCAGTGAATATACAGGTGCACAGTCCTTACACCAATGTTGACTGCAGATAGAAAAATAAGAGGAAGAAAAAAAAAATAGAACGTCACCAAAAGGACAGCCTGGTCTATAAAAATGAGTTCCGGGACAGCCAGGGCTATTCCATGAAATTGGCTGAGTTCAAATCAGCAATTTCCCAACTCCAACAAGAATGTTGACAGGAAAGGCAACAGCTGTACACGTCAAGGAAGGCCAGTGGAGCTGTAGGCACACCCTTCACACCCTTTGAAACTTCTCTGTTGCAAAGTCACAGAGTTAGGAAAGGAAAATAACGCGTCACTGAAGTCATTCCTAGGCTAGGGCTCCCTTCACAACCATTTGAAAGGATCACAGCACTGAATATACAGACGCACGGTAATTACACCAACGTTGACTGGAAAGACACCTAAACTAACAGAGACACACACATACACAATCCATAGCATTTGCTGCCTAGCAGATCAAATGAATTCCAGTGTCAGTAGGCACACCCTTCACACCCCTTGAAACTTCTCTGTTGCAAGGTCACAGAGTTAGGAAAGGATCTTGATCTTGAACTTTCCTTAATAGTAAGTCTGTGTGTGTATCACACTCAAGCCAAGTGCCCCTCAGAGCTCATGCATGGAAGACAAAACAGAGCTCTAGAATAAGAGAGACGGGGGGGGGGGGGGGGGGGAGAGATTCACTCAAGAAAATAAAAGCAAAACCCTACACAAACCCTGGCACACAGTAAAATCAGTCCTATGAGGAAATTTGTAGCTCTGATTGCCTACTTTTTAAAAAGACTTCTAACCGGGTAATGGTGGGACACGCCTTTAATTCCAGCACTCGTTCTGGTCTCCAAGAGCTAGTTCCAGGACTGACTCAATTAGAGAGAACTAGAGAGAAACCCTGTCACAAAACAAACAAAAAAGGAATAAATACTTTATGGAAGAATAGATGGACAGATAGACAGACAGACAGACCCACACCCCATCTTCTGTCTTCTGAAGGTACCAGGCTCTCTCACAGGGGTCAGACAGAAACGCAGGCAGTGTATGTGTGTGATATCAAGCAAGCCTATACGTGATATATAGGGTATGATAGGATAATGTCAGTATTAAATTGGGGTAGGTCTCCGGAGCACAAGAACCCAAATCTGTGCTGTACTCCCTGTCACCAGAAGAGGGCACTAGATCCCCACCATGTGGTTTCTGGACATTCCAGAAATTCCATCTCTCCAGTTCTCATTCTTTCATTGTTCCTCCTGCATGCCTGCATCTAGTGAGAGAGTGGGCACCGTTCCTCCCTGCTTCTGTGTGTCTGTGTCTGTCACGTCCTGGATAGCCAGAGTGCCCGCCACATACGCCTGAGATAGATGTGGCCGGCAGCCCTGGGGCTGGGGGAAAGGGAGAGAGTGGGTTCCCTGGAGAGCCTTGGGCAGAGGCTCGGTGGATTCCCTGCAGGAGGCCTCACCGCCTCTGAGGAGCCCATGGGGGAGGGGGAAAGGGAAGGTCAACCATACAGTCCTGCCTGGCTTTTGCTTTGCTTTGCTTTGGTTTTGTTTTGTTTTGTTTCCAGGTACAGCTGTGACCAGGTCTGAATCCAGGACAGACTCCAAAGCTAGAGAAAAATCCTGTCTCAGAAAAAATAAATAAATAAATGAATGGATAGATAGCTAGATAGCCAGACAGAGAGATGATAAAAACACCTCCAAGATCAGGGAGACCAAGGCAGGCAGATCACTGTGAGTTTAAGGCTCCCTTGTTCTGCAGATTGAGATTCAAGGCCAGGCAAAGTGACACAGAGAAACCCCGTTTTCAAAAAAAAAAAAAAAAAAAAAAAAAAAGGTGAGGGCTGGAGAGAGATGGCTCTGTGGTTAAGAGTTCTGACTGCTCTTCCAGAGGACCCAGGTTCAATTCCTACCACCCACATGGCAGTCAACAGCTGTCGGTAACTCCAAGATCGGACACCCTCAGATAGACATACATGCAGGCAAAACACCAATGCCAATAAAATGAAAATAAATAAATTATTAGGAAAATAAATATATAGAAAAGGTGTTTAGTGCATGCCTTTAATCTCAGCACTAGGAGGCAGAGGCAGATGACTCTCTGTGAGTCTGAGGCCAGTCTTGTCTACAAAGTGAGTCCCAGGGCATACAAGGGTACACAACGAAACCTTATGTTGAACAACCACAAATAAGCAAACAAATAGAGAGATAATAACAATAAAAATATTTGAGAGTTCAAATAATTGACTTCATCCACAATAAAAGAATATAAAAATAAAAATATCAAATGCACTTGAACACATTGGCACAGGAGAACGCTTGCTAAATAGAACCCCAGTAGCACAGACACTGAGAGAAAAAGAAAAAAAAGAAAAAAAAAGAAAGAAAAAAAAGAAAAAAAAAACAGACACTGAGAGAAACAATTAATAAGTGAGACCTCCTGAAACTGAAAAGCTTCTGTAAAGCAAAGAACATGGCCAACAAGACAAAACGACGGCCTTACAGAATGGGAAAAGATCTTCACTAATCTCCAAAATACACAAAGAAGTCGAGAAATTGGTCATCCAAAGAACAAATAATCCAATTTTAAAAAATGGAGTACAGACCTAAACAGAGAACTCTCAACAGAGGGATCTAAAATGGTTGAAAGACACTTAAATGTTGGGTCGAGGGGGGGGGGGGGTCGTGCAAAGATGAGAACACCACCAAGTCTAATAAACCAAAAACAAACTTAAAAATACAAACACACCGCGAGTCACAGAAGCTTATCAGCTAGCTGAGACCACAGGCAGAGTTTGGGCTTCTGACACTGTGGCAAAAGGCCGGTTTCTGAAACCCATTTTTATAGTAGGGGCATCGCAGGGCAGTGGTGGCGCAAGCCTTTAATCCCAGCACTCGGGAAGCAGAGGCAGGCGGATCTCTGTGAGTTCGAGACCAGCCTGGTCTACAGAGCTAGTTCCAGGACAGGCTCCAAAGCCACAGAGAAACCCTGTCTCGAAAAACCAAAAAAAAAAAAAAAAAAAAAAAATATGTTTCTCTGGATGTGCCTCTGTGTGTGTGTGTGTGTGTGTGTGTGTGTGTGTGTGTGTGTGTGTGTGTGTGTGTGTGTGTGTGTGTGTTTATGGGGTGGCTTTTGAACTAACCAAGATGACTGGTTCCATATCTGGCAGAGAGGCAGGTGGATCTCTGGGAGTTTGAGGCCAGCCAGCCTGGTTGACAAGAGCTAGTTCCAAAGACAGGCTCCAAAGCAACAGAGAAACCCTTCCTTGAAAATCAAAACAAGAACACAAACCAAAAATAAAATAAAACATAAATTAAATGAGTGTGAGAGAGAGAGAGAGAAGAAATGTTGATTTGTTGATTTACAGACAAGAAATAAGAAAATACAAAACCATAATGTTACCAAGATGACAGCCTGGTTTATATAGTGAGTTAAAGGTATTATACAGAGAAACCCTGCACCAAAAATAATAATAATAAAAGAAAAAAACAGAAAAAAAACAAGTAAGGAAAAAGAAAGGAAGGAAGGAAGGAAGGAAGGAAGGAAGGAAGGAAGGAAGGAAGGAAAAAACAGGTGTTTTCCTTTTTTTCTTTGTTTATCTCAGGTTATTTTATTTTAATTTATTTTTTTAATTGCAGCAGCGGCAGTATATTTTGGGCAGCACATTTCTTTATTCTCAGTTCTCAGCCCTCAGAAATCAGGAGAGGCAGAAACAGGCAAATCGCTGTGAGTTTGAGGCCACCTCGTTCTGCAGTGTGAGTTTTAGGACAGGCAAAGCGACAGACACAGAGAAACCCTGACTTAGGGGGGGAAAGTGTGTTTAGTACAGGCCTTTAATTCCGGCACTAGGAAGCAGAGGTAGAGGCAGGGGCAGCTAGATCTCTGTGAGTCTGAGGCCAGCCTTGTCTACAAAGTGAGTTCCAGGGACACAGGGAACCTCTATGTAAAAAAAAACACAAATAAACTAATAATAATAATAATCATCATCATCATCTAAGAGCTCAATTAATTGACTTCACCCAAAATTCAAAAATAAAAAAAGAGTGTGTCTGACTGATCAGTGAAAGGACTATGTGGGCCAAGGGGCTGCCACAATTATGGCTTGGTGAGAGGGAGGAACTGAGGGAGGGAGGGAAGGAGGGAGGGAGGGAGGGAGGGAGGGAGGGAGGGAGGGAGGGAAGGAGGGAGGGAGGGAGGCCTGCTTTCTTAGGGTTCTTTTTCAGTAGTTGTGTTTGTACAACCCCACACCCCACTTCTCATACTAAATACCGAGTCTGAGAAAATTAAAGCAGCCGTGGAGAAATTCCCACTTGGATGTCTGTTCCTGCCCTGTAAAACAAGAACCACAACAAAAATATCCATATCTAAGCAGGCCAATTAAGTTGTAGCCTCACCCTTTAAAGGTTCTAGCTGTTGGGAAGGGCTGGTGACCTTGAACTTTACTAGTCTCTGAAATCTGCCTTCTCACTTTTACCAGGTGCCCTCAGGGGCCAGGAGTGGAGGCCAGGGCCCCTGCTACAGGAGATTTCCTAGATCACCTACAGGCGCTTAGGATTCCTGGGCCTGCTTAGAGAAAGACACACGACACGTGAGACGCAGAGAAAAAAATTTTCTGAGACAAGGATTCTCTTAGCTTTGGCACCTGTCCTGGAACTGTAGATGACCAGGCTGGCCTCAAACTCACAGAGATCTGCCTGCCTCTGTCTGCCACAGAGAAAATTACAACAGCCATGGAATAATATGAAAAATTCTGATTTACGCCAGGCAGTGGTGGCGCACGCCTTTAATCCCAGCACTTGGGAGGCAGAGGCAGGCGGATCTCTGTGATTTCGAGACCAGCCTGGTCTACAAGAGCTAGTTCCAGGACAGGCTCCAAAACCACAGAGAAACCCTGTCTCGAAAAACCAAAAAAATAAAAATGAAAATAATAAGAATAAAATAAAATGTTAAAAAAAAAGAGAAAAATTCTGATTTTGATATCATTTCCAGGAATACTGATGCAGTGAATTATTTGGAACATTTTCACTTCCGACAGAAAAAAATAAAAATGTCATTTTATTGATTTCTTTTAGAGGGTCTCTTTTCCACCAGGATGGTTTGCACTTGCTGGGTTGTTGAAGATGATCTCCTGATCCTTGTATTCCCAGTTCCTGAGTGCTGCCAGCAGGACAGACATGGGCTCACTATACACTCGAGTTTTTGATGCAGTACTGAGAACCTGGAGCCCAAAGGACAAGGCTTCAGCTTCCCCTGCCCCTCTGACATAGGCCAGATATATAAATGATTACCCAGATTTTATTTAAATCTCTCAGTGTGGCTTGTGTATGTGGGGGAGACAGGGAAGGTATCACATTTCAAAACATTTTCATAACTGCACTTAGCACTGTATTCTTTTCCATTTATTTTACTTTTATTTGAGAGTGTTTCCAATTGTGTGGGACTTAGTTAAATTTCAATTTCTTAAGGAATTTTTTTATGATTTTCTTAACTTTATTTTATGTGCAATGGTCTGAAGATGTCAGATCACCCAGAAACTGAATTTACAATCACTATGAGCTGCCATGCAGGTGCTGGGAATTGAACCCAATTTCTCTGGAAGAGCCGCGAAACTAGCTCTCCAGGCTCTTCTTAATTTAAAAGTTTATTTATGTGTCTCTGGGTGTGCCTGTGCCTGTGTTTGGTTTGTGTGTGTGTTGTGGGGGGGGGTTGTGGGGGGGGGTGGCTTTTGACCTCACCAGATGAAGGCATTCAAGAGCACTGGCTCCATATTTAGCAGAAACAGGATCATTGGGAGTTTTAGGACAGCCTGGTCTACAAGAAAGGAGCTAGTTTTAACAACAGTCTCCAAAGCAGCAGAGAAACCCTGTCTCATAAAGCAAAACACAAAACCAAACATATTTGAGAGAGAGAGAGAGAGAGAGAGAGAGAGAGAGAGAGAGAGAACAGCTAGGGCTGTTACACAGAGAAACCGTGCCTCAAGAACTAACTAATAAAAGAAGGGGGAAAAAAGCAAGAGAGCAAGAAAGCAAAAAAATCAAGCAAGCAAGCAAGAAGGAAAGCTAGAGAGAAACCCTGTCTCAGAAAACAAAAAAATAAATAAATAAACTAATAAATGAAATGAGATAGATAGATAGATAGATAGATAGATAGATAGATAGATAGATAGATAGATGATAAAACACCTCCAAGATCAGGGAGACCAAAGCAGGCAGATCACTGTGAGTTTAAGGCTACTTTGTTCTGCAGATTGAGATTCAGGACAGGCAAAGTGACACAGAAAAACCCTGTTTTCAAAAAAAATGTGTTTAGTGTACGCCTTTAATGCCATCACTAGAAGGCAGAGGCAGGCGGATCTCTGTGAGTCTGAGGCCAGTCTTGTTTACAAAGTGAGTCCCAGGGCATACAAGGATACACAAGGAAACCCCGTGTTGCAAAACCACAAATAAACAAACAGATAATAACAATAAAAATATTTGAGAGTTCAAATAATTGACCTCATCCACAATAAAAAAAATATAAAAATAAAAATATCAAAAGCATTTGAACGGGGGCTGGAGAGATGGCTCAGCGGTTAAGAGCATTGCCTGCTCTTCCAAAGGTCCTGAGTTCAATTCCCAGCAACCACATGGTGGCTCACAACCATCTGTAATAGGGTCTGGTGCTCTCTTCTGGCCTTCAGACATACACACAGAAAGAATATTGTATACATAATAAATAAATATTTATTTTTTAAAAAAAAAAGCATTTGAACGCATCGGCACAGGAGACCACTTCCTAAATCTAACTCCAGTAGCACAGACTCTGAGAGAAACAAAATGAATCAATGGGACCTCCTGAAACTGAAAAGCTTCTTCTGTAAAGCAAAGGACATGGCCAACAAGACAAAACGACGGCCTTACAGAATGGGCAAAGATCTTCACTAACCCCACATCAGACAGAGGTCTGAGCTCCAAAATATACAAAGAACTCAAGACATTGGTCATTTCAAGAACAAATAATCCAATTCACAACATGGAGGTACAGACCTAAACAGAGAACTCTCAACCGAGAAATCTAAAATGGCTGAAAGACACTTAAGGAAATGTTCA
>NW_027460896.1:2345000-2352500 GCF_037038515.1 Microtus pennsylvanicus
TGTAGCTTTGGCTTGTACATTTACTTCAATTTTAATTTTTTTGTTTTGTTTTTCGAGACAGGGTTTCCCTGGGAAACAGTCCTAGCTGATCTGGAACTAGCTCTTGTAGACCAGGCTGGCTTCCAACTCCCAAGAAATTCACCTGCCTCTGCCCCATGTGTGCTGGGAATAAAGGCATGTGCCACCACCACTGCCCAGCCAATTTCAAATTTTATTTAAACCTCTCTCGGTGTGCCTGTGTATGTGGGGGAGACAGGGAAGGTGTCATATTTCCAAACATTTTCATAACTGCACTTAGCACTGCACTCTTTTACATTTTATTTTCCTTTTATTTGAGACAGTGTTTCCAGTTGTGTAGTTTAATTTCAATTTCTTAAAGAATTTTTTTTATGATTTATTTAACCATGCAGGTGCTGGGAATTGACCCCAATTTCTCAGGAAGAGCCGCCAAACTAGCTCTCCAGGCTCTTAATTGAAAAGTTTATTTATGTGTCTCTGGGTGTGCCTGTGCCTGTGTTTGTGTTTGGTGTGTGTGTGGGGGGGGTATATTTTGACCTCACCAGATGAAGGCATTCAAGAGCACTGACTCCATATCTGGCAGAGGCAGGATCTCTGGAAGTTTTAGGCCAGCCTGGTCTACAAGAAAGGAGCTAGTTCCAAGAACAGTCTCCAAAGCAGCAGAGAAACCCTGTCTCATAAAGCAAAACACAAAACCAAACAAAAAAATAAATAAATTGAGAGAGAGAGAAAGCGAGAGAGAGAGAGAGAGAGAGAGAGAGAGAGAGAGAGAGAGAGAGAGAGAGAGAGAAATGTGGATTTACAGATAGGAAATAAGAATAAAAAGAGAACGTTACCAACAAGACAGCCTGGTCTATAAACTGAGTTCCAGGACAGCTAGGGCTGTTACACAGAGAAACCGTGCCTCAAAAAATAATAAAAGAAGAGAAAAAAAAAAAAAAGCAAGCAAGAAAATGCAGGGGTTTTTTTCTTTTTCTTTTTCTTTTTTTTTTTTTTTTTTGTCTTTGTTAATGCCAGGCCATTCATTTTAATTTTACTTTTTCTTTTAAGATTATATTTTCAGGGGCTGTAGATATGGCTCAGAGGTTAAGAGCACTGACTGTTCTTCCAAAGGTCCTGAGTTCAATTACTAGCAACGATATGGTGGCTCACAACCATCTGTAATGGGGTCTTCTGGCCTGCAGTCATGCATGGAAGGAATGCTGTATACATAATAAATAAATAAATAAATAATTTAAAAAAAAAAGATTTTATTTGCAGAAGAAGTGTTCAGAAAGAAGAAGTCCTGGGCCATGTAGTGAGATAGATTGTCTGGAGCATAAATAAAAAGCCAATTCCTGTCTCATAAAAAGAAAAAAAATCAAGTTAAAATGTGAAATAAAAAAATAAATAAGGGTTTGTTTTGTTTTTTTTTTTTTTTGCAATGAGTGAATTCAAGCACAAAAGATGAAAATCTTACAGCTGACACCATCCAGTCTCAAGTTAGAAAAACTTGAAACGATGCAACAGGAGACGGACAGTTGCCCAATGAACTCTTGCTATTCTCCTGGGGAAGTTTTGTTCCTGATGGTTTTTGGAACAACTAAAATCCCTCTTATCTTTTTGTTTTGTTTTGTTTTCCATGCCCCCTCAGAGGACACCTGGATGTTTGAAAGGATTTGGTTTTATTTCTTTTAAGTAGAAGGTTCCTCAGACATAACTCTGAAAACACTAATACGTAATAGCCAGTTTCTATTCAGTTCAGTTCAGATTTTTACCAAAACCTCCTGTCTGGCATGTCTCTGTCTTTGTTGAGTTCCTGTACTTACAGAAGCCACGAGATAGCTGGCAGCCCATCCATAACTCTAATTTCATTCAGCAGAATTCTCCCGCCCCCCCCCCCCCCCCCCCGCCGATCTTGTTTCTCTGTTCTGTCCTCAAATGTGTGGGTGACTCTGAGTGGGCACCAACTTGCCACATACATCCTTCTTTTCCTGATCTAATCATGCCACTCCCCAAAAGAAAAAGGGAGGAGAAATCACTGAATGATGAGAACATTACTTGAATGAGAAAATGGGTAGGCACCCTTATGCTTAAATGTGTATTATCTCCAAAGTGCTAAAACTTGGAAGTGAGTCTTAGGAGGAATGTCATTACACAGCTTCTGTCCAGATGTCTTCAAGTAAGTTGGTCCTAAACAGCCTATTCATAAGATGGGACCTCAGAGCTTCAGTACAGAACAACATGTTTTCTGTTCAATTGAATCTTAAAGTGGTTTGATAAGGCTTTTGTATTCCCATTCTGTCAAGGATTATTCTCAGTGGTCTATATATTTCAAGGAAGAATGGTTTTTAAGAAGTATTTAGTGATTATATTTCTTTTCCCTTAGGGATAAAGAAATGGAGAAGTTCTTTGAAGCAGTAAGTCACAAAAACACCAGGCCGTTAAACTTCAGCTACAGGGAAACCCTGTCTCATGGAAAAACAAAACAAAACAACAACAACAACAACAACAACAACAACAACAACAACAACAACAACAAAAATCCTGAAGCCAGTGATCATTGCAAACATCTGTATGTTCAGATACTGAGCCTGAGCAAGTTAGAGTGTCACAGATTTGCTGCAATTCATTGCAAATTTCATCTGGATCACAAATCCTGCTCAAGTTACAGCTGTTAGTGTCAGTGTGAACCTTGACACCATCTCTACTGGATTCCTGTCAGCTGGGCTCCGGTCTGCTAGAAAAGCAGAAGAACTAAGGTACCGTAATTAACCTCTTCTGTGCCCCACCTGCAAGAACACTCTGTAAGCTACAGTTCTGAAAACAGCCTGGTCCTGGCATAAGAACAGACAGGAGGACCAATGGAACCAAATAGAAGACCCGGATATCGATCCACACATCTTCGAACACCTGATCTTTGATAAAGAAGCCAAAAATATCCAATAGAAAAAAAAAGAAAGCATGTGAGTTCAAGACCAGCCTGGTCTACAAGAGCTAGTTCCAGGACAGGCTCCAAAAAAAAAAAAAAAACCTACAGAACAACCCTGTCTCGAAAAAGAAAGAAAGAAAGAAAGAAAGAAAGAAAGAAAGAAAGAAAGAAGAAAAAGAAAACAGTGCTGTCCTCAAAAATGCCCTCTCCTTTTGAACACGGCCCCTCACACAGCTCTGATGATGCAGGAGGATGCCGAGGGCCCAGTTGGTGCCTGTATCTGTGCCTTGGCAGCAGCTATTCATGTCTTGCCACTCAGAGTCAAATTCCCTTAAGTTTAGCCTTCCCTAAGTGCTTGTTCACTTCAGAAGACTCAACCCTCATCTTCCGTGTCCTCCTGGCCTAATTTCTCATATTACTGTTTTACTGAGTATGAATCAGTAATATGAGATGTTCAGGAGAGGGAGGAAGGGTCATTCATGAAAAAAGTGAGTGTTCAACTCACTAACTCCCCATGGGTTCAGGAAGTAGTGAGAAGATATTAATGAAGCAGAGAGAAATTTCTGGTTTTGGAAGGAGGAAATCCTGAATGGCTCCCTCTGTGTCGCAGGAGAGACTCCTGGAAAGGAAACCTCAGGTTCCGGTTGGTCGGTTCGGGGAGAAATATCAGCAAGGAGGTAAAGGCCGTGCCTCACGACATCAGCTGTCCCTTCTCTGGAAATTCCACGGTATCCCAGAGAGCTCTCGGAATTTTGTGATGTCACTCGTGTCCTAGAAACGCCAACTGCCCTCAAGACACACTCTCTCGGTGCCTATAAGACTCGGTTCTAGACATGTTGTCTAGAGAATGGAGATCGTTCGTGGAGAGGCCAGAGGGAGGAAGAAGAAAGCTGGCCTCAGATCTCACAGGAAAACATGGAGAAATAATTAGTGGTCCTGGGGAAGACGAAGTGAGTTCACCACTAGCAGGGACTAGAGAGATTTCTGGATGTGATGGCTTTGAGACTTCCAGGGCTAGGGCTCAGGAACTGGGAGGTTTCTGGGATGAAACAGGTCTGTCTGTCTTGTTTCTCTGAGTTCCTAAAGGGCCAACCCACATCAAAGATTCACGATAGTTGATTTGACAAAGTCGGGAATTGACAAGGAGTGCGGAAGGAGTCAGTGAGATTTCAATACCAGCACTGACTGCACATCATCCCCCCCCCCCCCCCCCCGGTCCTTTTCGTTGTGTAGCAATAATAATAGAGAAAGGGGAGTAGCGCTCTGCCAAAGCCCGTATTTTACCATGCCTTATATCACAGCCATTAGCAGGGTTGAGGCATCAAGTGCTGCAGTCAGTCCGACTCCTGTGACCCCCCTAAGGTTTCTGGCTTCCCAGTTTTGAGTGACACCATGGTCAATGGAGGAGAGAGTGGAAAGAGACTGCCATTTTTTTCTTTTTCCTTTTCTTTCTTTCTTTTGCTGTTTTGCTTTGTTTTTCAAGAAAGGGTTTCTTTGTGTATCTTGGGCTGTCCTAAAACTCACTCTGTAAATCAGGCCATCTTTGAATTCACAGAGATCTGTGTGTGTGCTGTGATTAAAGCCCGGCTGAGACTGCAATTTCTTGTTAGCTCTGGGTGTCCTGAGCTGTTAGTAAGTGACAATGGCTCTGTGTTGTGAATCTCTGTGAATCCAGACTATGTTATGTCCTTCAATGACATGAGTCTGAAGCATCAAGCACCCACCCACCCACCCCTATACTCCCTGAGGTCTCTGAAGTCACACACAGCGCAGCCTCTATAGGTCTGAATAAGGCTCTGATGAATATTGTGATTCAAGTTGGCCATGTCCCCTTTTCCACAGCATGTGCACTGTGGCTCTAGATCAAGGAATCAGTTTGTTTGTTTGTGTGTTTTGCTCTATCTAGGAGAAGCACCATAGCAGTTGCATACTGACTGAGAAATTTGATTTTTAGGAAATGATTTTTCATATCTGTGAGTGGTCTCTCCATAAATAGCCACTCATCTTTCTTTAAACTTGAGTATAGGAATGAATGATCCCTCCCTCCCTCTCTCCCTCTTCATGGGAATGAGTGTCTGCTCTTGCATTGAGGGCTCCCCAGTTCTCAGCATCTCCAGCCCAACCTGTCACAAGCTGATCACACATTTGCAAACTTGGGATATATTCTGCTGAAGTTTTGGGATAATGAATTTCATCAACTATGGGACTAACTTTGTTCTGACAGGACACTCACTCACAATCTCTCCTCATCACACCCACATAGTGTAACAGCTTTGTGTTTCCTCCACAATGTGCTCATTTCTGTCAGGGAACTGAAAGCCGGCCAGCCGGCCAGCCAGCCAGCCAACACTATTTTTCCTTGTTTCTCATTTTGTTCTTATATTCTGTCTCCCCCCCCCCCCCCTGCCTGGAAAACTTTCAGAGTTCACTCTGCCCCCTGAGTGAAGGTGTTATGCTTCCTTTTATTGTATATTTAGTGTGTGTGTGTGTGTGTGTGTGTGTGTGTGTGTGTGAGAGAGAGAGAGAGAGAGAGAGAGAGAGAGAGAGATTCATTATGAAATCAAAAGTCAGTCAACAACAGCAAACTTTGTATTTATTTGTTCATCCATCCACGTATTTGCTTACTTACTCACTCACTCACCCACTTCATTTATTTATTTATTTATTTATTTATGTATTTATTTATTTGCAGTGGAAGACTTAATTCAGTAAGAATGATCAGAAGGGTAGGTAGGGTATCCTTGGGAAAAGAGTAAGATATCACGATGACTTTCCCTTCCCTAAAGAGGGAGCTTTCTAGTAAGACGTGAAACCACAGTTTCAAGGGCCCGCCCGCTTTCCACAAGTCCTTTTCCAAGGTCAGGCATTTCTTAGGTAAGCAAGGGTCTCCATTCATTCCCTTTGAGGAACTCTCAGGCCCTGCCCTGACGTTAACGTCTGACTCGTGCCTATTGTCAAGGCCAATGGGACACTCCTCAGCCCCTCCCTGACCTGAGGTGACCTGAGAAGCCACACCCCACCCCAGTTCACAGGCCTCTCTTTATCTATCTATCTATCTAACTAAGTAACTGTACAGCATAAAATGTGGAATCTCTTCTCAATGAAATGCTGTTGGCAGCCATTCGATGAATTTATTCTCATCTCAGATCCTGTCCAGCAGGGATGTCTTCTTTCCGTGTTTCTTCTTCTTTTGTATGTTGCAGTCAGTTCAGATGTGCTGGTATATGGTGAGAAAGAGAGAGAGAGAGAGAGAGAGAGAAATGGAATTGCTTTTTATTTATTTGAAGAGTTTTAATGATTTGATATTCAGCTATTTCCAGCCTTATTTACCAGCACATTTATTATTACCAGCGAGCACCTTCCTCTGAAAACATTGGAATCGCCCCCCATCTGTACATGTCATGCACGTGCGTGCATATGTGTGTGTGTGTGTGTGTGTGTGTGTGTGAGAGCGTGCGCATCCCATCTATCTATCTATCTATCTATCTATCTATCTATCTATCTATCTATCTATCTATCTATCTATCTATGTATCCCTTCATCAAATTCCATTTTAGGAGCTGCTATGCTGACCAGTGACATGGAGGCCACAATTTTCTTAGCCAGTGACAGTCAGGACACAGAAAGAAGGAAAGAAAGGAAGAAAGGAAGAAAGAAAGAAAGAAAGAAAGAATCTACATTCCCAAAGAAAGAAAAAATTTAAGTAAATTTTAAAAAGTAAAAAAAAAAATTAAGAAAGTAAGTAAATACATACATAAAAATAGACATAAAGAATGAATAAATGAATAAAACTAAATAATAATTGAAACATTCAATAAGTAAATGAGTCACGCTAAATCAGCAGATAAATAAACAGATATATGAAAGAAGATAAGGAAGTGAAGGAATGAATGAACAAGTAAGTAAGTAAATAACTAGGTGGGTCATTTTTTTAAAGAAGTAAGTAAATGAGATGGGCTGAACAGATAAGTAAGTAAGTAAGTAAGTAAGTAAGTAAGCAAGCAAGCAAGCAAGCAATCGTGAAAAAAAAAAATGAGACACATCCATTCAATCCATAAAAGACAAAACGTGGAAATAAACATGTAAACTGGTCGACCCACCCACCCACGTTCACTCAGCCGCCCCACCCAAAGCAGGAGGGAGGTCTCTGTCCAGCAGGGCCGTCTTCTTTCCAAGTTGCAGTCAGTCAGATCTCTGGGCAAACAGAAAAGAAAGCAATTGTTTTCTACTTGAACAGTTTTAATATTACTCAAATGAATTAATATTCAGCTATTTATTCCCAGCCTTATTTACAACTGGATGCCCACCGAGCACCTTCCTCTCATAGCTAGCCCCTTCTACCCCTGCCCCATCTGGACAGATAGACAGGATGTATGTATGTATGTATGTATGTATGTATGTATGTATGTATGTATAAATAAATAAATAAATAAATAAATAAATAAATAAATAAATAAATAAAAAGTAAAATAAAAATAAGTAAATAAATAAATTTAAAAAAAGTGTTTGGTGAGTGGGGCGTTTTGGCATAGAGAACAAAAGACATAAACTAACCACCAACACATTAAAGA
>NW_027460896.1:2365000-2377500 GCF_037038515.1 Microtus pennsylvanicus
GGGGAACAAAGCCCCCGGCGCGCCTCACGGGAACCCCCACGAACCACAGCGAGGAGTGCGGGGGGGCTTTCACAGGGCTCGGGCCGGATAACCGCACCCCTGCCTTCCACACACCACCGGTAAAGGTGGGGAGGAGAGACGAGGGGCCCGCTGGCAGAACGAGAAGAGCGGCCGCCATTCGCCATGAATGTCCGTCCCTCGCCTGGCGCGGCTTAGGCCTCCGGCCCGAATGAACACAGGGCAAGCGCACCACATCGATCAACAAAGCAGAACCGGGAAGAATCGAGCGAGAGATCAAACCACAGACCCAACACATGCCACAGAAGAAAAAAAAAAAAAAAAAAAAAAAGGAAAAAAAAAAAGAAAACCCTTCACACCTCCACACCAAAAAAGAGCGGTGGGGGGGTCAACGGGGAATCCAATGAAAGAGGAGTGCACTCGGGAGGCACATAACATGAGGCAGCAGAAGGGCCGGGCCACCCTCAACCCAAAAAGGACTCATGGAGACTCGGGAGCTCCACAAGCTGGGAGGGGGGGTAAAAAAAAAAAAAGCGGTGCGCTCGGGAGGCACACGGGAGCAGAGGACCATGGAGGAGACTCGGGAGCTCCACAACCTGGTCCCCGCCCGCAAAAAAAAAAAGAAAAAAAAAAAAGCACCGGGACGGTAAGGGAGCAGCATCGAGAGACGGGTCCCACCATCCAAACAGAACGGGTGACAAACCACGAAGCGGGGACGCCTGACACGCTTCACCACGGGCAAAAGCAAGGCAAGGAAGCCGGTCATCTCAAAAAGCCTCAGGGGAAAGCACAGCAGCGAGACGCGGGCTGGGCTAGACGGGGGAAAATAACACCCAGTGAGGCTCGGAAGAGAGACCGCCACCTAGCGTCCTTTAATGTCACCCAATTAAAGGACAGCGTGTCAGCACCTATCTGCAGGTACAATAAGGACAGATAGCAATTATTAGAAGAATGGCAACAGGTACGGGGAGTCATTCACAGACCACACAGAACTCCTGAACGTGAGGCTGGGTGAAATGTCCCAAAAATGTCCCCATAAACAAGAGAACCGACCCTCAAAGGAACAACTGGTCGACCTCATAACCATGAAAGGACCGAGAGAGCGAGGTGGACATGCCAGAAAGCCGGGCGCCCAGCCTCCTCCCGGCCGAGGACCCTGCGACCAGCCGCTAGGGATGGAGAAGGGCAAGAAGAAAAACTTGGGGGGGAATCTCGAGTCCAAGAAACCGGGGACCAGTGAACAGGGGAGCCGGGACCACCACCTCCTCTCGGCCTCGAGAACACGAGGCCCGCCGCTGGGCTCTCGCAAGACCGAGGGCAGGAGAAAGGGGCGGGCGGGGGAGAGCTCCGAGACACCAACGAGTCCGGACCAGGGAGGCGAGAAAGACGGGACCACGGCCTCCTCTCGGCCTCAGCATGGCAAGGCCCGCCGCTGAGGACCGAGGGTTCCTGGCAAGAGGAAGAAAATAAAAAAGCTCCGAGAGTCCGGAACAGGGAGGCGAGAAAGCCGGGACCACGGCCTCCTCTCGGCCTCAGGATGGCAAGGCCCGCCGCTGAGGACCGAGGGTTCCTGGCAAGAGGAAGGAAAAAAAAAAAAAAAGGTCCGAGACCCCAACGAGTCCGTGACGGGGCAGCGGGGAAGCCGGGATCAACCATCGCCTCCTCTCGGCCTCGGGTCGCCGGGTCCCAGGGCTCTTTAGAAGAGAGAAAAAGCAAGGGAAAAGCAACTTTTAAAGCCGAGGTATTTCACCGATCCTGGGCCCGGGTGGACCCGACACCTAGCGGGAGTACGCAAACGACTGAAGCCTTCTGGTCGACCCGCTCAAGTCTCCCAGCACCCTCTCCAGCTGGTCCCGTCACTGGGTTCCATCCCCAACGCACACACCCATGGGTGACTCTTCCGGCACAACCTCCTACACAGAGACCGTCCCCAAGCACGACACCGACTCCGGGACACACCCGCCTGCCGGGCCGGGACTCTCGTCACTCTTTCCGCCTCACAAAAGCCATTTCGCCCCGTCCTCGTCAACGACCGAGCACCAGGAGCGTTGCAGAAAAAGGCCACCGCTAGGGGGCGCCCGACTACCGACCGCCATAGATCGCTCGCTCGCTCGCTCGCTCGTTCGGCCGCGACCGCGGCGGCGGCGTCTTCACCTTCTCTGGCGTGACAGCGTCCTTCCACGCTCACGCCCGGAGGTGGCACGGGCCCACAACAGGACAGGGAACTCCCCTGTCGGTTCCCCCACCCCTCCCCATCCCACCCCCGAACACGGTGAACGGCGGGCCGGGCTGGACATTCGGGGCTACGAAAACGAAAGTACGACCGAGACCACAGGCAGCTAGGAAAGCAGGCGAATCGATCGCTCGCTCACGGGGAAACAAAGAGCGTGTCTGACAGATCGGTGACAGGACTAGATGGGCCAGGGGCTTCTGCAACCATTAGGGCATGGTGAGAGGGAGGGACCGAGGGGGACCGAGGGGGACCGAGGGACCGAGGGAGGAAGGGAGGGAGGGAGGCGGCAACGGCAGTTCCCTGCCATCTAAGGTCTCCTTTCACCATGGCCACTGCTTGCTTGCTTGCTTGTGGTTCTTTTTCTTCACCCCACTCCCCACGCCCTCAGCCCACACTTCTCAGACTAAATACCGAGTCAGAGAAAATTAAAACAGACGTGGAATAGTTTTTTTAAAAAATAATAATAATAATAATGAAATAAAAATAGTGTTTCAAAAATCCCACTCGGATTTCATTTCCGGGAATAATATCGTCATAGTGATGTGTTGTGAACATTTTCACTTAGAACAGAAAAAATAAACAGGTCACTTTAGTCATTTCTTGGAGAGGGTCTGTTTCCCCACCACGATGGTTCGCACTTGCTGAGTTGCTGAAGATGATCTCCCGATCCTCGTGTTTTCAGTTTCTGAGTGCTGCTGACATGACAGACATGGGCCCTCACACTCGAGTTTATGAGACACTACTGAGAGCGTGGAGCCCATAGGACAAGGCTTTGGCTTTCCCTTCCCCTCCAACATAAGCCAGATAAATAAGTAAATAAATAAATTCCCAGCAGCAGAAGCATGAAAGCAGCTTCTCAGACCCTTTAGAGCTCCTGAGTTACAGTCATGGCAGAGGATATGACTAGGCCAGGGCTCCCTTCACAACCACCATCCAGGCCTGCCTGCCTGCCTGCCTGCCTGCCTTTTTTAAATGCCAGTTTACTAAAATTTTAGTTATTTTTAATTGCGTTGGGAGGCTAGAAATTTTTGGGTTTTCGTGAGTGGGCAGACATATGAAAGAAAGGAAGAAAGGAAGGAAGGAAGGAAGGAAGGAAGGAAGGAAGGAAGGAAGGAGAGAAGGATCAGAGCAGTGAATATACAGGTGCACAGTCCTTACACCAATGTTGACTGCAGATAGAAAAATAAGAGGAAGAAAAAAAAAATAGAACGTCACCAAAAGGACAGCCTGGTCTATAAAAATGAGTTCCGGGACAGCCAGGGCTATTCCATGAAATTGGCTGAGTTCAAATCAGCAATTTCCCAACTCCAACAAGAATGTTGACAGGAAAGGCAACAGCTGTACACGTCAAGGAAGGCCAGTGGAGCTGTAGGCACACCCTTCACACCCTTTGAAACTTCTCTGTTGCAAAGTCACAGAGTTAGGAAAGGAAAATAACGCGTCACTGAAGTCATTCCTAGGCTAGGGCTCCCTTCACAACCATTTGAAAGGATCACAGCACTGAATATACAGACGCACGGTAATTACACCAACGTTGACTGGAAAGACACCTAAACTAACAGAGACACACACATACACAATCCATAGCATTTGCTGCCTAGCAGATCAAATGAATTCCAGTGTCAGTAGGCACACCCTTCACACCCCTTGAAACTTCTCTGTTGCAAGGTCACAGAGTTAGGAAAGGATCTTGATCTTGAACTTTCCTTAATAGTAAGTCTGTGTGTGTATCACACTCAAGCCAAGTGCCCCTCAGAGCTCATGCATGGAAGACAAAACAGAGCTCTAGAATAAGAGAGACGGGGGGGGGGGGGGGGGGGAGAGATTCACTCAAGAAAATAAAAGCAAAACCCTACACAAACCCTGGCACACAGTAAAATCAGTCCTATGAGGAAATTTGTAGCTCTGATTGCCTACTTTTTAAAAAGACTTCTAACCGGGTAATGGTGGGACACGCCTTTAATTCCAGCACTCGTTCTGGTCTCCAAGAGCTAGTTCCAGGACTGACTCAATTAGAGAGAACTAGAGAGAAACCCTGTCACAAAACAAACAAAAAAGGAATAAATACTTTATGGAAGAATAGATGGACAGATAGACAGACAGACAGACCCACACCCCATCTTCTGTCTTCTGAAGGTACCAGGCTCTCTCACAGGGGTCAGACAGAAACGCAGGCAGTGTATGTGTGTGATATCAAGCAAGCCTATACGTGATATATAGGGTATGATAGGATAATGTCAGTATTAAATTGGGGTAGGTCTCCGGAGCACAAGAACCCAAATCTGTGCTGTACTCCCTGTCACCAGAAGAGGGCACTAGATCCCCACCATGTGGTTTCTGGACATTCCAGAAATTCCATCTCTCCAGTTCTCATTCTTTCATTGTTCCTCCTGCATGCCTGCATCTAGTGAGAGAGTGGGCACCGTTCCTCCCTGCTTCTGTGTGTCTGTGTCTGTCACGTCCTGGATAGCCAGAGTGCCCGCCACATACGCCTGAGATAGATGTGGCCGGCAGCCCTGGGGCTGGGGGAAAGGGAGAGAGTGGGTTCCCTGGAGAGCCTTGGGCAGAGGCTCGGTGGATTCCCTGCAGGAGGCCTCACCGCCTCTGAGGAGCCCATGGGGGAGGGGGAAAGGGAAGGTCAACCATACAGTCCTGCCTGGCTTTTGCTTTGCTTTGCTTTGGTTTTGTTTTGTTTTGTTTCCAGGTACAGCTGTGACCAGGTCTGAATCCAGGACAGACTCCAAAGCTAGAGAAAAATCCTGTCTCAGAAAAAATAAATAAATAAATGAATGGATAGATAGCTAGATAGCCAGACAGAGAGATGATAAAAACACCTCCAAGATCAGGGAGACCAAGGCAGGCAGATCACTGTGAGTTTAAGGCTCCCTTGTTCTGCAGATTGAGATTCAAGGCCAGGCAAAGTGACACAGAGAAACCCCGTTTTCAAAAAAAAAAAAAAAAAAAAAAAAAAAAGGTGAGGGCTGGAGAGAGATGGCTCTGTGGTTAAGAGTTCTGACTGCTCTTCCAGAGGACCCAGGTTCAATTCCTACCACCCACATGGCAGTCAACAGCTGTCGGTAACTCCAAGATCGGACACCCTCAGATAGACATACATGCAGGCAAAACACCAATGCCAATAAAATGAAAATAAATAAATTATTAGGAAAATAAATATATAGAAAAGGTGTTTAGTGCATGCCTTTAATCTCAGCACTAGGAGGCAGAGGCAGATGACTCTCTGTGAGTCTGAGGCCAGTCTTGTCTACAAAGTGAGTCCCAGGGCATACAAGGGTACACAACGAAACCTTATGTTGAACAACCACAAATAAGCAAACAAATAGAGAGATAATAACAATAAAAATATTTGAGAGTTCAAATAATTGACTTCATCCACAATAAAAGAATATAAAAATAAAAATATCAAATGCACTTGAACACATTGGCACAGGAGAACGCTTGCTAAATAGAACCCCAGTAGCACAGACACTGAGAGAAAAAGAAAAAAAAGAAAAAAAAAGAAAGAAAAAAAAGAAAAAAAAAAAACAGACACTGAGAGAAACAATTAATAAGTGAGACCTCCTGAAACTGAAAAGCTTCTGTAAAGCAAAGAACATGGCCAACAAGACAAAACGACGGCCTTACAGAATGGGAAAAGATCTTCACTAATCTCCAAAATACACAAAGAAGTCGAGAAATTGGTCATCCAAAGAACAAATAATCCAATTTTAAAAAATGGAGTACAGACCTAAACAGAGAACTCTCAACAGAGGGATCTAAAATGGTTGAAAGACACTTAAATGTTGGGTCGAGGGGGGGGGGGGGTCGTGCAAAGATGAGAACACCACCAAGTCTAATAAACCAAAAACAAACTTAAAAATACAAACACACCGCGAGTCACAGAAGCTTATCAGCTAGCTGAGACCACAGGCAGAGTTTGGGCTTCTGACACTGTGGCAAAAGGCCGGTTTCTGAAACCCATTTTTATAGTAGGGGCATCGCAGGGCAGTGGTGGCGCAAGCCTTTAATCCCAGCACTCGGGAAGCAGAGGCAGGCGGATCTCTGTGAGTTCGAGACCAGCCTGGTCTACAGAGCTAGTTCCAGGACAGGCTCCAAAGCCACAGAGAAACCCTGTCTCGAAAAACCAAAAAAAAAAAAAAAAAAAAAAAATATGTTTCTCTGGATGTGCCTCTGTGTGTGTGTGTGTGTGTGTGTGTGTGTGTGTGTGTGTGTGTGTGTGTGTGTTGTGTGTGTGTGTGTGTTTATGGGGTGGCTTTTGAACTAACCAAGATGACTGGTTCCATATCTGGCAGAGAGGCAGGTGGATCTCTGGGAGTTTGAGGCCAGCCAGCCTGGTTGACAAGAGCTAGTTCCAAAGACAGGCTCCAAAGCAACAGAGAAACCCTTCCTTGAAAATCAAAACAAGAACACAAACCAAAAATAAAATAAAACATAAATTAAATGAGTGTGAGAGAGAGAGAGAGAAGAAATGTTGATTTGTTGATTTACAGACAAGAAATAAGAAAATACAAAACCATAATGTTACCAAGATGACAGCCTGGTTTATATAGTGAGTTAAAGGTATTATACAGAGAAACCCTGCACCAAAAATAATAATAATAAAAGAAAAAAACAGAAAAAAAACAAGTAAGGAAAAAGAAAGGAAGGAAGGAAGGAAGGAAGGAAGGAAGGAAGGAAGGAAGGAAAAAACAGGTGTTTTCCTTTTTTTCTTTGTTTATCTCAGGTTATTTTATTTTAATTTATTTTTTTAATTGCAGCAGCGGCAGTATATTTTGGGCAGCACATTTCTTTATTCTCAGTTCTCAGCCCTCAGAAATCAGGAGAGGCAGAAACAGGCAAATCGCTGTGAGTTTGAGGCCACCTCGTTCTGCAGTGTGAGTTTTAGGACAGGCAAAGCGACAGACACAGAGAAACCCTGACTTAGGGGGGGAAAGTGTGTTTAGTACAGGCCTTTAATTCCGGCACTAGGAAGCAGAGGTAGAGGCAGGGGCAGCTAGATCTCTGTGAGTCTGAGGCCAGCCTTGTCTACAAAGTGAGTTCCAGGGACACAGGGAACCTCTATGTAAAAAAAAACACAAATAAACTAATAATAATAATAATCATCATCATCATCTAAGAGCTCAATTAATTGACTTCACCCAAAATTCAAAAATAAAAAAAGAGTGTGTCTGACTGATCAGTGAAAGGACTATGTGGGCCAAGGGGCTGCCACAATTATGGCTTGGTGAGAGGGAGGAACTGAGGGAGGGAGGGAAGGAGGGAGGGAGGGAGGGAGGGAGGGAGGGAGGGAGGGAGGGAAGGAGGGAGGGAGGGAGGCCTGCTTTCTTAGGGTTCTTTTTCAGTAGTTGTGTTTGTACAACCCCACACCCCACTTCTCATACTAAATACCGAGTCTGAGAAAATTAAAGCAGCCGTGGAGAAATTCCCACTTGGATGTCTGTTCCTGCCCTGTAAAACAAGAACCACAACAAAAATATCCATATCTAAGCAGGCCAATTAAGTTGTAGCCTCACCCTTTAAAGGTTCTAGCTGTTGGGAAGGGCTGGTGACCTTGAACTTTACTAGTCTCTGAAATCTGCCTTCTCACTTTTACCAGGTGCCCTCAGGGGCCAGGAGTGGAGGCCAGGGCCCCTGCTACAGGAGATTTCCTAGATCACCTACAGGCGCTTAGGATTCCTGGGCCTGCTTAGAGAAAGACACACGACACGTGAGACGCAGAGAAAAAAATTTTCTGAGACAAGGATTCTCTTAGCTTTGGCACCTGTCCTGGAACTGTAGATGACCAGGCTGGCCTCAAACTCACAGAGATCTGCCTGCCTCTGTCTGCCACAGAGAAAATTACAACAGCCATGGAATAATATGAAAAATTCTGATTTACGCCAGGCAGTGGTGGCGCACGCCTTTAATCCCAGCACTTGGGAGGCAGAGGCAGGCGGATCTCTGTGATTTCGAGACCAGCCTGGTCTACAAGAGCTAGTTCCAGGACAGGCTCCAAAACCACAGAGAAACCCTGTCTCGAAAAACCAAAAAAATAAAAATGAAAATAATAAGAATAAAATAAAATGTTAAAAAAAAAGAGAAAAATTCTGATTTTGATATCATTTCCAGGAATACTGATGCAGTGAATTATTTGGAACATTTTCACTTCCGACAGAAAAAAATAAAAATGTCATTTTATTGATTTCTTTTAGAGGGTCTCTTTTCCACCAGGATGGTTTGCACTTGCTGGGTTGTTGAAGATGATCTCCTGATCCTTGTATTCCCAGTTCCTGAGTGCTGCCAGCAGGACAGACATGGGCTCACTATACACTCGAGTTTTTGATGCAGTACTGAGAACCTGGAGCCCAAAGGACAAGGCTTCAGCTTCCCCTGCCCCTCTGACATAGGCCAGATATATAAATGATTACCCAGATTTTATTTAAATCTCTCAGTGTGGCTTGTGTATGTGGGGGAGACAGGGAAGGTATCACATTTCAAAACATTTTCATAACTGCACTTAGCACTGTATTCTTTTCCATTTATTTTACTTTTATTTGAGAGTGTTTCCAATTGTGTGGGACTTAGTTAAATTTCAATTTCTTAAGGAATTTTTTTATGATTTTCTTAACTTTATTTTATGTGCAATGGTCTGAAGATGTCAGATCACCCAGAAACTGAATTTACAATCACTATGAGCTGCCATGCAGGTGCTGGGAATTGAACCCAATTTCTCTGGAAGAGCCGCGAAACTAGCTCTCCAGGCTCTTCTTAATTTAAAAGTTTATTTATGTGTCTCTGGGTGTGCCTGTGCCTGTGTTTGGTTTGTGTGTGTGTTGTGGGGGGGGGTTGTGGGGGGGGGTGGCTTTTGACCTCACCAGATGAAGGCATTCAAGAGCACTGGCTCCATATTTAGCAGAAACAGGATCATTGGGAGTTTTAGGACAGCCTGGTCTACAAGAAAGGAGCTAGTTTTAACAACAGTCTCCAAAGCAGCAGAGAAACCCTGTCTCATAAAGCAAAACACAAAACCAAACATATTTGAGAGAGAGAGAGAGAGAGAGAGAGAGAGAGAGAGAGAGAGAACAGCTAGGGCTGTTACACAGAGAAACCGTGCCTCAAGAACTAACTAATAAAAGAAGGGGGAAAAAAGCAAGAGAGCAAGAAAGCAAAAAAATCAAGCAAGCAAGCAAGAAGGAAAGCTAGAGAGAAACCCTGTCTCAGAAAACAAAAAAATAAATAAATAAACTAATAAATGAAATGAATGGATAGATAGATAGATAGATAGATAGATAGATAGATAGATAGATAGATGATAAAACACCTCCAAGATCAGGGAGACCAAAGCAGGCAGATCACTGTGAGTTTAAGGCTACTTTGTTCTGCAGATTGAGATTCAGGACAGGCAAAGTGACACAGAAAAACCCTGTTTTCAAAAAAAATGTGTTTAGTGTACGCCTTTAATGCCATCACTAGAAGGCAGAGGCAGGCGGATCTCTGTGAGTCTGAGGCCAGTCTTGTTTACAAAGTGAGTCCCAGGGCATACAAGGATACACAAGGAAACCCCGTGTTGCAAAACCACAAATAAACAAACAGATAATAACAATAAAAATATTTGAGAGTTCAAATAATTGACCTCATCCACAATAAAAAAAATATAAAAATAAAAATATCAAAAGCATTTGAACGGGGGCTGGAGAGATGGCTCAGCGGTTAAGAGCATTGCCTGCTCTTCCAAAGGTCCTGAGTTCAATTCCCAGCAACCACATGGTGGCTCACAACCATCTGTAATAGGGTCTGGTGCTCTCTTCTGGCCTTCAGACATACACACAGAAAGAATATTGTATACATAATAAATAAATATTTATTTTTTAAAAAAAAAAGCATTTGAACGCATCGGCACAGGAGACCACTTCCTAAATCTAACTCCAGTAGCACAGACTCTGAGAGAAACAAAATGAATCAATGGGACCTCCTGAAACTGAAAAGCTTCTTCTGTAAAGCAAAGGACATGGCCAACAAGACAAAACGACGGCCTTACAGAATGGGCAAAGATCTTCACTAACCCCACATCAGACAGAGGTCTGAGCTCCAAAATATACAAAGAACTCAAGACATTGGTCATTTCAAGAACAAATAATCCAATTCACAACATGGAGGTACAGACCTAAACAGAGAACTCTCAACCGAGAAATCTAAAATGGCTGAAAGACACTTAAGGAAATGTTCAACACCCTTAGTCATCAGAGATATGTAAATCAAAACAGCTCTGAGATTCCACTTTATACCTGTAAGAATGGCCAAGATCTAAAACACTGATGACAACTTATGCTGGAGAGGATGTGGGGAAAAGGGAACTCTCCTGCATCGCTGGTGGGAATGCAAGCTGGTACCGCACCCTTTGGATGTCAGTGTGGCGATTTCTCAGAAAATTAGGAAACAACCTTCCTCAAGACCCAGCAATACCACGTTTAGGTATATATATGTAAAGGATGCTCAATTGTGCCACGAGGACATGGGCTCAACTATGCTCATAGCAGCATTGTTTGTCATAGCCAGAACCTGGAAACAGCCTAAATGCCCTCTGACTGAAGAATGGATGAGGAAAACGTGGTATACTTACACAATGGAGTACTTACTACACTACAGAGCAGAAAAGAATAATGACATCTTGAATTTTGCAGGCAAATGGATGAAGCTAGGAAACATCATTTTGAGGAAAGTAACCCAGACCCTAAAAGACAATTACCACATATACTCACTCATAAGTGATTTTTAAACATAAAGCTCACAAATCACAATCCCAGAGAACCTAGACAACAATGAGGACCCTAAGAGAGACATACATAGATCTAAAATACATGAGTAGTAGAAAAAGACAAGATCTCCTGAGAGCATGGGAACCTTGGGAGAGGGTGGAAGGGGAGGCATGGAAAGAGAGGAAAGAAAAATGTAGAGCTTAACAAAAATAAATAAAAGAAACAAAGGCGGGTAGTGGTGGCACATTCCTTTAATCCCAGCACTTGGGAGGCAAAGGCAGGTGGATCTTTGTGAATTTGAGGCCAGCCTGGTCTACAAGGGTTAGTTCCAAAGCTACAGAGAAACCCTGTCGTGAAAAACCAAAAATAAATAAATAAGTAGGCATGGATTTTTTTTTTAAAAAAAAATCAAACGCAAACCAAGTAGAAATAACTACTTTCCATATGCCATTCAAGAATTAGGGAACCCTTTATCCCAGCACGTGGGAGACACAGGCAGAAGGACATCTGTGAGTTAAAATCCAGACTCATCTACCAAGTGAGATCACAAGACTCGTGCACTGTCTCATAGGTCCTAAATTCCCATGATCCAGTTTCTAGGACCAAGGAGACAGTTTATAATGTCTCCTTCTTCTTTCCTTCCTTCCTTTTTTTTGGGGGGGGGGGGTGGTGTTTGGTTAAACTTTTATATATGTTTTTTTTTTTATTTGGGTTGGGGGCCTCTCTATAAAGCCTGGGAATTCACAGAGGTCCACCTGCCTCTGTCTCTTTGATGATAGAATAAAAGATGTGCACCACAATAACCAGGCTCAGTTTCTTGTACATTTAGTTTAATTTCAAATTTTGTTTGTATCTCTTGGTCTGCACCAAGTGTGTCCCTGTGGGGGTGGGGGGCAGGGAAGTTGTCCTATTTTAGAACATTTTATTTTACTTTTATTTGAGACAGTCTTTCCGGTTGTGTAGAACTTATTTTAATTTCAAATTTTTAAAGAATTTTTTATGATTTATTTAACTTTATTTTATGTGCAGTCGTGTGAAACTGGATTTACAATCACTTATGAGCTGCTGCCTTGTGGGGGTTACATCTCAGGAGCACAAGAACCCAAATCTGTGCTGTACTCCCTGTCACCAGAAGAGGTCACTAGATCCCCACCATGTGGTTTCTGGACATTCCAGAAATTCCATCTCTCCAGTTCTCATTCTTTCATTGTTCCTCCTGCATGCCTGCATCTAGTGAGAGAGTGGGCACCGTTCCTCCCTGCTTCTGTGTGTCTGTGTCTGTCACGTCCCGGATAGCCAGAGTGCCCGCCACCTATGCCTGAGATAGATGTGGCCGGCAGCCCTGGGACTGGGGGAAAGGGAGAGAGTGGGTTCCCTGGAGAGCCTTGGGCAGAGGCTCTGTGGATTCCCTGCAGGAGGCCGCACCGCCTCTGAGGAGCCCATGGGGGAGGGGAAAAGGGAAGGTCAACCATACAGTCCTGCCTGGCTTTTGCTTT
>NW_027460896.1:2380000-2387500 GCF_037038515.1 Microtus pennsylvanicus
CCTACCCCACTTCTCATACTAAATAAAGAGTCTGAGAAAATTAAAGCAGCTGTGGAAAAATTTCCACTTGGATATCTTTTCCTGCCCAGTAAAACAAAAACGACTCTAACAAAAATATGCATATCTAAAAAAACCAAAAAAAATTTTAAAAATGCATATCTAAGCAGACCAATCAAGTTGTAGCCTCACCCTTTATATTATATTATATTATATTATTTATTGGTTTTTTGAGACAAGGTTTCTCTGTAGCTTTGGTGCCTGTCCTGGAACTCCCAGAGATCTGCCTGCCTCCGCCTCCGAGTGCTGGGAGTAAAGGCGTGCGCCACCACTGCCCTCCTTAGACTCACCCTTTAATGGTTCAGCAAGGAGTTCTAGCTGTTAGGAAGGGCTGGTGACCTTGAACTTTACTAGTCTCTGAAATCTGCCTTCTCACTTTTACCGGGTGCCCTCAGGGGCAGGAGTGGAAGCCAGGGCCTGTAGCTTTGGCTTGTACATTTACTTCAATTTTAATTTTTTTGTTTTGTTTTTCGAGACAGGGTTTCCCTGGGAAACAGTCCTAGCTGATCTGGAACTAGCTCTTGTAGACCAGGCTGGCTTCCAACTCCCAAGAAATTCACCTGCCTCTGCCCCATGTGTGCTGGGAATAAAGGCATGTGCCACCACCACTGCCCAGCCAATTTCAAATTTTATTTAAACCTCTCTCGGTGTGCCTGTGTATGTGGGGGAGACAGGGAAGGTGTCATATTTCCAAACATTTTCATAACTGCACTTAGCACTGCACTCTTTTACATTTTATTTTCCTTTTATTTGAGACAGTGTTTCCAGTTGTGTAGTTTAATTTCAATTTCTTAAAGAATTTTTTTTATGATTTATTTAACCATGCAGGTGCTGGGAATTGACCCCAATTTCTCAGGAAGAGCCGCCAAACTAGCTCTCCAGGCTCTTAATTGAAAAGTTTATTTATGTGTCTCTGGGTGTGCCTGTGCCTGTGTTTGTGTTTGGTGTGTGTGTGGGGGGGGTATATTTTGACCTCACCAGATGAAGGCATTCAAGAGCACTGACTCCATATCTGGCAGAGGCAGGATCTCTGGAAGTTTTAGGCCAGCCTGGTCTACAAGAAAGGAGCTAGTTCCAAGAACAGTCTCCAAAGCAGCAGAGAAACCCTGTCTCATAAAGCAAAACACAAAACCAAACAAAAAAATAAATAAATTGAGAGAGAGAGAAAGCGAGAGAGAGAGAGAGAGAGAGAGAGAGAGAGAGAGAGAGAGAGAGAGAGAGAGAGAAATGTGGATTTACAGATAGGAAATAAGAATAAAAAGAGAACGTTACCAACAAGACAGCCTGGTCTATAAACTGAGTTCCAGGACAGCTAGGGCTGTTACACAGAGAAACCGTGCCTCAAAAAATAATAAAAGAAGAGAAAAAAAAAAAAAAGCAAGCAAGAAAATGCAGGGGTTTTTTTCTTTTTCTTTTTCTTTTTTTTTTTTTTTTTTGTCTTTGTTAATGCCAGGCCATTCATTTTAATTTTACTTTTTCTTTTAAGATTATATTTTCAGGGGCTGTAGATATGGCTCAGAGGTTAAGAGCACTGACTGTTCTTCCAAAGGTCCTGAGTTCAATTACTAGCAACGATATGGTGGCTCACAACCATCTGTAATGGGGTCTTCTGGCCTGCAGTCATGCATGGAAGGAATGCTGTATACATAATAAATAAATAAATAAATAATTTAAAAAAAAAAGATTTTATTTGCAGAAGAAGTGTTCAGAAAGAAGAAGTCCTGGGCCATGTAGTGAGATAGATTGTCTGGAGCATAAATAAAAAGCCAATTCCTGTCTCATAAAAAGAAAAAAAATCAAGTTAAAATGTGAAATAAAAAAATAAATAAGGGTTTGTTTTGTTTTTTTTTTTTTTTGCAATGAGTGAATTCAAGCACAAAAGATGAAAATCTTACAGCTGACACCATCCAGTCTCAAGTTAGAAAAACTTGAAACGATGCAACAGGAGACGGACAGTTGCCCAATGAACTCTTGCTATTCTCCTGGGGAAGTTTTGTTCCTGATGGTTTTTGGAACAACTAAAATCCCTCTTATCTTTTTGTTTTGTTTTGTTTTCCATGCCCCCTCAGAGGACACCTGGATGTTTGAAAGGATTTGGTTTTATTTCTTTTAAGTAGAAGGTTCCTCAGACATAACTCTGAAAACACTAATACGTAATAGCCAGTTTCTATTCAGTTCAGTTCAGATTTTTACCAAAACCTCCTGTCTGGCATGTCTCTGTCTTTGTTGAGTTCCTGTACTTACAGAAGCCACGAGATAGCTGGCAGCCCATCCATAACTCTAATTTCATTCAGCAGAATTCTCCCGCCCCCCCCCCCCCCCCCCCGCCGATCTTGTTTCTCTGTTCTGTCCTCAAATGTGTGGGTGACTCTGAGTGGGCACCAACTTGCCACATACATCCTTCTTTTCCTGATCTAATCATGCCACTCCCCAAAAGAAAAAGGGAGGAGAAATCACTGAATGATGAGAACATTACTTGAATGAGAAAATGGGTAGGCACCCTTATGCTTAAATGTGTATTATCTCCAAAGTGCTAAAACTTGGAAGTGAGTCTTAGGAGGAATGTCATTACACAGCTTCTGTCCAGATGTCTTCAAGTAAGTTGGTCCTAAACAGCCTATTCATAAGATGGGACCTCAGAGCTTCAGTACAGAACAACATGTTTTCTGTTCAATTGAATCTTAAAGTGGTTTGATAAGGCTTTTGTATTCCCATTCTGTCAAGGATTATTCTCAGTGGTCTATATATTTCAAGGAAGAATGGTTTTTAAGAAGTATTTAGTGATTATATTTCTTTTCCCTTAGGGATAAAGAAATGGAGAAGTTCTTTGAAGCAGTAAGTCACAAAAACACCAGGCCGTTAAACTTCAGCTACAGGGAAACCCTGTCTCATGGAAAAACAAAACAAAACAACAACAACAACAACAACAACAACAACAACAACAACAACAACAACAAAAATCCTGAAGCCAGTGATCATTGCAAACATCTGTATGTTCAGATACTGAGCCTGAGCAAGTTAGAGTGTCACAGATTTGCTGCAATTCATTGCAAATTTCATCTGGATCACAAATCCTGCTCAAGTTACAGCTGTTAGTGTCAGTGTGAACCTTGACACCATCTCTACTGGATTCCTGTCAGCTGGGCTCCGGTCTGCTAGAAAAGCAGAAGAACTAAGGTACCGTAATTAACCTCTTCTGTGCCCCACCTGCAAGAACACTCTGTAAGCTACAGTTCTGAAAACAGCCTGGTCCTGGCATAAGAACAGACAGGAGGACCAATGGAACCAAATAGAAGACCCGGATATCGATCCACACATCTTCGAACACCTGATCTTTGATAAAGAAGCCAAAAATATCCAATAGAAAAAAAAAGAAAGCATGTGAGTTCAAGACCAGCCTGGTCTACAAGAGCTAGTTCCAGGACAGGCTCCAAAAAAAAAAAAAAAACCTACAGAACAACCCTGTCTCGAAAAAGAAAGAAAGAAAGAAAGAAAGAAAGAAAGAAAGAAAGAAAGAAGAAAAAGAAAACAGTGCTGTCCTCAAAAATGCCCTCTCCTTTTGAACACGGCCCCTCACACAGCTCTGATGATGCAGGAGGATGCCGAGGGCCCAGTTGGTGCCTGTATCTGTGCCTTGGCAGCAGCTATTCATGTCTTGCCACTCAGAGTCAAATTCCCTTAAGTTTAGCCTTCCCTAAGTGCTTGTTCACTTCAGAAGACTCAACCCTCATCTTCCGTGTCCTCCTGGCCTAATTTCTCATATTACTGTTTTACTGAGTATGAATCAGTAATATGAGATGTTCAGGAGAGGGAGGAAGGGTCATTCATGAAAAAAGTGAGTGTTCAACTCACTAACTCCCCATGGGTTCAGGAAGTAGTGAGAAGATATTAATGAAGCAGAGAGAAATTTCTGGTTTTGGAAGGAGGAAATCCTGAATGGCTCCCTCTGTGTCGCAGGAGAGACTCCTGGAAAGGAAACCTCAGGTTCCGGTTGGTCGGTTCGGGGAGAAATATCAGCAAGGAGGTAAAGGCCGTGCCTCACGACATCAGCTGTCCCTTCTCTGGAAATTCCACGGTATCCCAGAGAGCTCTCGGAATTTTGTGATGTCACTCGTGTCCTAGAAACGCCAACTGCCCTCAAGACACACTCTCTCGGTGCCTATAAGACTCGGTTCTAGACATGTTGTCTAGAGAATGGAGATCGTTCGTGGAGAGGCCAGAGGGAGGAAGAAGAAAGCTGGCCTCAGATCTCACAGGAAAACATGGAGAAATAATTAGTGGTCCTGGGGAAGACGAAGTGAGTTCACCACTAGCAGGGACTAGAGAGATTTCTGGATGTGATGGCTTTGAGACTTCCAGGGCTAGGGCTCAGGAACTGGGAGGTTTCTGGGATGAAACAGGTCTGTCTGTCTTGTTTCTCTGAGTTCCTAAAGGGCCAACCCACATCAAAGATTCACGATAGTTGATTTGACAAAGTCGGGAATTGACAAGGAGTGCGGAAGGAGTCAGTGAGATTTCAATACCAGCACTGACTGCACATCATCCCCCCCCCCCCCCCCCCGGTCCTTTTCGTTGTGTAGCAATAATAATAGAGAAAGGGGAGTAGCGCTCTGCCAAAGCCCGTATTTTACCATGCCTTATATCACAGCCATTAGCAGGGTTGAGGCATCAAGTGCTGCAGTCAGTCCGACTCCTGTGACCCCCCTAAGGTTTCTGGCTTCCCAGTTTTGAGTGACACCATGGTCAATGGAGGAGAGAGTGGAAAGAGACTGCCATTTTTTTCTTTTTCCTTTTCTTTCTTTCTTTTGCTGTTTTGCTTTGTTTTTCAAGAAAGGGTTTCTTTGTGTATCTTGGGCTGTCCTAAAACTCACTCTGTAAATCAGGCCATCTTTGAATTCACAGAGATCTGTGTGTGTGCTGTGATTAAAGCCCGGCTGAGACTGCAATTTCTTGTTAGCTCTGGGTGTCCTGAGCTGTTAGTAAGTGACAATGGCTCTGTGTTGTGAATCTCTGTGAATCCAGACTATGTTATGTCCTTCAATGACATGAGTCTGAAGCATCAAGCACCCACCCACCCACCCCTATACTCCCTGAGGTCTCTGAAGTCACACACAGCGCAGCCTCTATAGGTCTGAATAAGGCTCTGATGAATATTGTGATTCAAGTTGGCCATGTCCCCTTTTCCACAGCATGTGCACTGTGGCTCTAGATCAAGGAATCAGTTTGTTTGTTTGTGTGTTTTGCTCTATCTAGGAGAAGCACCATAGCAGTTGCATACTGACTGAGAAATTTGATTTTTAGGAAATGATTTTTCATATCTGTGAGTGGTCTCTCCATAAATAGCCACTCATCTTTCTTTAAACTTGAGTATAGGAATGAATGATCCCTCCCTCCCTCTCTCCCTCTTCATGGGAATGAGTGTCTGCTCTTGCATTGAGGGCTCCCCAGTTCTCAGCATCTCCAGCCCAACCTGTCACAAGCTGATCACACATTTGCAAACTTGGGATATATTCTGCTGAAGTTTTGGGATAATGAATTTCATCAACTATGGGACTAACTTTGTTCTGACAGGACACTCACTCACAATCTCTCCTCATCACACCCACATAGTGTAACAGCTTTGTGTTTCCTCCACAATGTGCTCATTTCTGTCAGGGAACTGAAAGCCGGCCAGCCGGCCAGCCAGCCAGCCAACACTATTTTTCCTTGTTTCTCATTTTGTTCTTATATTCTGTCTCCCCCCCCCCCCCCTGCCTGGAAAACTTTCAGAGTTCACTCTGCCCCCTGAGTGAAGGTGTTATGCTTCCTTTTATTGTATATTTAGTGTGTGTGTGTGTGTGTGTGTGTGTGTGTGTGTGTGAGAGAGAGAGAGAGAGAGAGAGAGAGAGAGAGAGATTCATTATGAAATCAAAAGTCAGTCAACAACAGCAAACTTTGTATTTATTTGTTCATCCATCCACGTATTTGCTTACTTACTCACTCACTCACCCACTTCATTTATTTATTTATTTATTTATTTATGTATTTATTTATTTGCAGTGGAAGACTTAATTCAGTAAGAATGATCAGAAGGGTAGGTAGGGTATCCTTGGGAAAAGAGTAAGATATCACGATGACTTTCCCTTCCCTAAAGAGGGAGCTTTCTAGTAAGACGTGAAACCACAGTTTCAAGGGCCCGCCCGCTTTCCACAAGTCCTTTTCCAAGGTCAGGCATTTCTTAGGTAAGCAAGGGTCTCCATTCATTCCCTTTGAGGAACTCTCAGGCCCTGCCCTGACGTTAACGTCTGACTCGTGCCTATTGTCAAGGCCAATGGGACACTCCTCAGCCCCTCCCTGACCTGAGGTGACCTGAGAAGCCACACCCCACCCCAGTTCACAGGCCTCTCTTTATCTATCTATCTATCTAACTAAGTAACTGTACAGCATAAAATGTGGAATCTCTTCTCAATGAAATGCTGTTGGCAGCCATTCGATGAATTTATTCTCATCTCAGATCCTGTCCAGCAGGGATGTCTTCTTTCCGTGTTTCTTCTTCTTTTGTATGTTGCAGTCAGTTCAGATGTGCTGGTATATGGTGAGAAAGAGAGAGAGAGAGAGAGAGAGAGAAATGGAATTGCTTTTTATTTATTTGAAGAGTTTTAATGATTTGATATTCAGCTATTTCCAGCCTTATTTACCAGCACATTTATTATTACCAGCGAGCACCTTCCTCTGAAAACATTGGAATCGCCCCCCATCTGTACATGTCATGCACGTGCGTGCATATGTGTGTGTGTGTGTGTGTGTGTGTGTGTGAGAGCGTGCGCATCCCATCTATCTATCTATCTATCTATCTATCTATCTATCTATCTATCTATCTATCTATCTATCTATCTATGTATCCCTTCATCAAATTCCATTTTAGGAGCTGCTATGCTGACCAGTGACATGGAGGCCACAATTTTCTTAGCCAGTGACAGTCAGGACACAGAAAGAAGGAAAGAAAGGAAGAAAGGAAGAAAGAAAGAAAGAAAGAAAGAATCTACATTCCCAAAGAAAGAAAAAATTTAAGTAAATTTTAAAAAGTAAAAAAAAAAATTAAGAAAGTAAGTAAATACATACATAAAAATAGACATAAAGAATGAATAAATGAATAAAACTAAATAATAATTGAAACATTCAATAAGTAAATGAGTCACGCTAAATCAGCAGATAAATAAACAGATATATGAAAGAAGATAAGGAAGTGAAGGAATGAATGAACAAGTAAGTAAGTAAATAACTAGGTGGGTCATTTTTTTAAAGAAGTAAGTAAATGAGATGGGCTGAACAGATAAGTAAGTAAGTAAGTAAGTAAGTAAGTAAGCAAGCAAGCAAGCAAGCAATCGTGAAAAAAAAAAATGAGACACATCCATTCAATCCATAAAAGACAAAACGTGGAAATAAACATGTAAACTGGTCGAC
>NW_027460896.1:2400000-2422500 GCF_037038515.1 Microtus pennsylvanicus
CCTTTAACGGTGAGAAGAAAATTAAAAAGGCCGGCCGCGACCGCTCAACACCACCCAACGGCTCACCGCCTACGGGAGAAGGCAGCGCGTGGTGGGCCGCTCGCCCGATCTCACGAGACGGCCGTGAGAGAGCCATCTTACCGCAGCGAGCCTCTCTTACCCGCTCGCCTCGACCCCCTTTTTTTCTTGATCCTCGGGATCACACACCTCGCAGAGGAACACCGCTCATGGCCGTACCGCACACAGGAGGCATACACGTCAGAGAACCGGGAAACGCCGCCGCCGCTCAGAACCGGGCACCTCTGAAGATCGGCCTGGAACGCTCCAGGAGCACCACGAGGATCGCAAGCAAGGCGCGTGCACACGAGCCCGGTCGGGAGGGGCACGTAACGCGGCAATCAGCCGACCCTCCCCCGGCTCGGAGGGAGGAGGGCCAAACAGACCCACACACGGTGGGCATAGCGAAACGCGCGACGGGGAACAAAGCCCCCGGCGCGCCTCACGGGAACCCCCACGAACCACAGCGAGGAGTGCGGGGGGGCTTTCACAGGGCTCGGGCCGGATAACCGCACCCCTGCCTTCCACACACCACCGGTAAAGGTGGGGAGGAGAGACGAGGGGCCCGCTGGCAGAACGAGAAGAGCGGCCGCCATTCGCCATGAATGTCCGTCCCTCGCCTGGCGCGGCTTAGGCCTCCGGCCCGAATGAACACAGGGCAAGCGCACCACATCGATCAACAAAGCAGAACCGGGAAGAATCGAGCGAGAGATCAAACCACAGACCCAACACATGCCACAGAAGAAAAAAAAAAAAAAAAAAAAAAAGGAAAAAAAAAAAGAAAACCCTTCACACCTCCACACCAAAAAAGAGCGGTGGGGGGGTCAACGGGGAATCCAATGAAAGAGGAGTGCACTCGGGAGGCACATAACATGAGGCAGCAGAAGGGCCGGGCCACCCTCAACCCAAAAAGGACTCATGGAGACTCGGGAGCTCCACAAGCTGGGAGGGGGAGGTAAAAAAAAAAAAAACCGGTGCGCTCGGGAGGCACACGGGAGCAGAGGACCATGGAGGAGACTCGGGAGCTCCACAACCTGGTCCCCGCCCGCAAAAAAAAAAAAAAAAAAAAAAAAGCACCGGGATGGCAAGGGAGAAGCATCGAGAGACGGGTCCCACCATCCAAACAGAACGGGTGACAAACCACGAAGCGGGGACGCCTGACACGCTTCACCACGGGCAAAAGCAAGGCAAGGAAGCCGGTCATCTCAAAAAGCCTCACGGGAAAGCACAGCAGCGAGACACGGGCTGGGCTAGACAGAGAAAAATAATACCCCGTGAGGCTCGGAAGAGAGACCGCCACCTAGCGTCCTTTAATGTCACCCAATTAAAGGACAGCGTGTCAGCACCTATCTGCAGGTACAATAAGGACAGATAGCAATTATTAGAAGAATGGCAACAGGTACGGGGAGTCATTCACAGACCACACAGAACTCCTGAAAGTGAGGCTGGGTGAAATGTCCCAAAAATGTCCCCATAAACAAGAGAACCGACCCTCAAAGGAACAACTGGTCGACCTCATAACCATGAAAGGACCGAGAGAGCGAGGTGGACATGCCAGAAAGCCGGGCGCCCAGCCTCCTCCCGGCCGAGGACCCTGCGACCAGCCGCTAGGGATGGAGAAGGGCAAGAAGAAAAACTTGGGGGGGGGGAATCTCGAGTCCAAGAAACCGGGGACCAGTGAACAGGGGAGCCGGGACCACCACCTCCTCTCGGCCTCGAGAACACGAGGCCCGCCGCTGGGCTCTCGCAAGACCGAGGGCAGGAGAAAGGGGCGGGGGAGAACTCCGAGACACCAACGAGTCCGGACCAGGGAGGCGAGAAAGACGGGACCACGGCCTCCTCTCGGCCTCAGCATGGCAAGGCCCGCCGCTGAGGACCGAGGGTTCCTGGCAAGAGGAAGAAAACTAATAAAAAAGCTCCGAGAGTCCGGACCAGGGAGGCGAGGAAGCCGGGACCACGGCCTCCTCTGGGCCTCAGGATGGCA
This sequence comes from Microtus pennsylvanicus, assembly GCF_037038515.1. Taxonomy (NCBI): domain Eukaryota; kingdom Metazoa; phylum Chordata; class Mammalia; order Rodentia; family Cricetidae; genus Microtus; species Microtus pennsylvanicus. Next base: position 2,402,042 of record NW_027460896.1, read on the forward strand.
AGGCCCGCCGCTGAGGACCGAGGGTTCCTGGCAAGAGGAAGGAAAAAAAAAAAAAAAAAAAAAAAAGGTCCGAGACCCCAACGAGTCCGTGACGGGGCAGCGGGGAAGCCGGGATCAACCATCGCCTCCTCTCGGCCTCGGTTCGCCGGGTCCCAGGGCTCTTTAGAAGAGAGAAAAAGCAAGGGAAAAGCAACTTTTAAAGCCGAGGTATTTCACCGATCCTGGGCCCGGGTGGACCCGACACCTAGCGGGAGTACGCAAACGACTGAAGCCTTCTGGTCGACCCGCTCAAGTCTCCCAGCACCCTCTCCAGCTGGTCCCGTCACTGGGTTCCATCCCCAACGCACACACCCATGGGTGACTCTTCCGGCACAACCTCCTACACAGAGACCGTCCCCAAGCACGACACCGACTCCGGGACACACCCGCCTGCCGGGCCGGGACTCTCGTCATTCTTTCCGCCTCACAAAAGCCATTTCGCCCCGTCCTCGTCAACGACCGAGGACCAGGAGCGTTGCAGAAAAAGGCCACCGCTAGGGGGCGCCCGACAACCGACCGCCATAGATCGCTCGCTCGCTCGCTCGTTCGGCCGCGACCGCGGCGGCGGCGGCGTCTTCACCTTCTCTGGCGTGACAGCGTCCTTCCACGCTCACGCCCGGAGGTGGCACGGGCCCACAACAGGACAGGGAACTCCCCTGTCGGTTCCCCCACCCCTCCCCATCCCACCCCCGAACACGGTGAACGGCGGGCCGGGCTGGACATTCGGGGCTACGAAAACGAAAGTACGACCGAGACCACAGGCAGCTAGGAAAGCAGGCGAATCGATCGCTCGCTCACGGGGAAACAAAGAGCGTGTCTGACAGATCGGTGACAGGACTAGATGGGCCAGGGGCTTCTGCAACCATTAGGGCATGGTGAGAGGGAGGGACCGAGGGGGACCGAGGGGGACCGAGGGGGACCGAGGGACCGAGGGAGGAAGGGAGGGAGGGAGGCGGCAACGGCAGTTCCCTGCCATCTAAGGTCTCCTTTCACCATGGCCACTGCTTGCTTGCTTGCTTGCTTGCTTGCTTGCTTGGGGTTCTTTTTCTTCACCCCACTCCCCACGCCCTCAGCCCACACTTCTCAGACTAAATACCGAGTCAGAGAAAATTAAAACAGACGTGGAATAGTTTTTTTTAAAAAAAAAAAAAAAACAATAATAATAATGAAATAAAAATAGTGTTTCAAAAATCCCACTCGGATTTCATTTCCGGGAATAATATCGTCATAGTGATGTGCTGTGAACATTTTCACTTAGAACAGAAAAAATAAACAGGTCACTTTAGTCATTTCTTGGAGAGGGTCTGTTTCCCCACCACGATGGTTCGCACTTGCTGAGTTGCTGAAGATGATCTCCTGATCCTCGTGTTTTCAGTTTCTGAGTGCTGCTGACATGACAGACATGGGCCCTCACACTCGAGTTTATGAGACACTACTAAGAGCGTGGAGCCCATAGGACAAGGCTTTGGCTTTCCCTTCCCCTCCAACATAAGCCAGATAAATAAATAAATAAATAAATAAATAAATAAATAAATAAATGCCCAGCAGAAGAAGCATGAAAGCAGCTTCTCAGACCCTTTAGAGCTCCTGAGTTACAGTCATGGCAGAGGATATGACTAGGCCAGGGCTCCCTTCACAACCACCATCCAGGCCTGCCTGCCTGCCTGCCTGCCTGCCTGCCTTCCTTTTTTAAATGCCAGTTTACTAAAATTTTAGTTATTTTTAATTGCGTTGGGAGGCTAGAAAGTTTTGGGTTTTCGTGAGTGGGCAGACATATGAAAGGAAGGAAGGAAGGAAGGAAGGAAGGAAGGAAGGAAGGAAGGAGGGAGGGAAGGATCAGAGCAGTGAATATACAGGTGCACAGTCCTTACACCAATGTTGACTGCAGATAGAAAAATAAGAGGAAGAAAAAAAAATAGAACGTCACCAAAAGGACAGCCTGGTCTATAAAAATGAGTTCAGGGACAGCCAGGGCTATTCCATGAAATTGGCTGAGTTCAAATCAGCAATTTCCCAACTCCAACAAGAATGTTGACAGGAAAGGCAACAGCTGTACACGTCAAGGAAGGCCAGTGGAGCTGTAGGCACACCCTTCACACCCTTTGAAACTTCTCTGTTGCAAGGTCACAGAGTTAGGAAAGGAAAATAACGCGTCACTGAAGTCATTCCTAGGCTAGGGCTCCCTTCACAACCATTTGAAAGGATCACAGCACTGAATATACAGACGCACGGTAATTACACCGACGTTGACTGGAAAGACACCTAAACTAACAGAGACACACACATACACAATCCATAGCATTTGCTGCCTAGCAGATCAAATGAATTCCAGTGTCAGTAGGCACACCCTTCACACCCGTTGAAACTTCTCTGTTGCAAGGTCACAGAGTTAGGAAAGGATCTTGATCTTGAACTTTCCTTAATAGTAAGTCTGTGTGTGTATCACACTCAAGCCAAGTGCCCCTCAGAGCTCATGGAAGACAAAACAGATCTCTAGAATAAGAGAGACGGGGGGGGGGGGGGGGGGAGATTCACTCAAGAAAATGAAAGCAAAACCCTACACAAACCCTGGCACACAGTAAAATCAGTCCTATGAGGAAATTTGTAGCTCTGATTGCCTACTTTTTAAAAAGACTTCTAACCGGGTAATGGTGGGACACGCCTTTAATTCCAGCACTCGTTCTGGTCTCCAAGAGCTAGTTCCAGGACTGACTCAATTAGAGAGAACTAGAGAGAAACCCTGTCACAAAACAAACAAAAAAGGAATAAATACTTTATGGAAGAATAGATGGACAGATAGACAGACAGACAGACCCACACCCCATCTTCTGTCTTCTGAAGGTACCAGGCTCTCTCACAGGGGTCAGGCAGAAACGCAGGCAGTGTATGTGTGTGATATCAAGCAAGCCTATATGTGATATATAGGGTATGATAGGATAATGTCAGTATTAAATTGGGGTAGGTCTCAGGAGCACAAGAACCCAAATCTGTGCTGTACTCCCTGTCACCAGAAGAGGTCACTAGATCCCCACCATGTGGTTTCTGGACATTCCAGAAATTCCATCTCTCCAGTTCTCATTCTTTCATTGTTCCTCCTGCATGCCTGCATCTAGTGAGAGAGTGGGCACCGTTCCTCCCTGCTTCTGTGTGTCTGTGTCTGTCACGTCCTGGATAGCCAGAGTGCCCGCCACCTACGCCTGAGATAGATGTGGCCGGCAGCCCTGGGGCTGGGGGAAAGGGAGAGAGTGGGTTCCCTGGAGAGCCTTGGGCAGAGGCTCTGTGGATTCCCTGCAGGAGGCCTCACCGCCTCTGAGGAGCCCATGGGGGAGGGGGAAAGGGAAGGTCAACCAGACAGTCCTGCCTGGCTTTTGCTTTGCTTTGCTTTGTTTTTGTTTTGGTTTGTTTCCAGGTACAGCTGTGACCAGGTCTGGATCCAGGACAGACTCCAAAGCTAGAGAGAAATCCTGTCTCAGAAAACAAAATAAATAAATAAATAAATAAATAAATAAATAAATAAATAAATAAATGGATAGATAGATAGCTAGATAGCCAGACAGAGAGATGATAAAAACACCTCCAAGATCAGGGAGACCAAGGCAGGCAGATCACTGTGAGTTTAAGGCTCCCTTGTTCTGCAGATTGAGATTCAAGGCCAGGCAAAGTGACACAGAGAAACCCCGTTTTCAAAAAAAAAAAAAAAGGTGAGGGCTGGAGAGAGATGGCTCTGTGGTTAAGAGTTCTGACTGCTCTTCCAGAGGACCCAGGTTCAATTCCTTACCACCCACATGGCAGTCAACAGCTGTCGGTAACTCCAAGATCGGACACCCTCAGATAGACATACATGCAGGCAAAACACCAATGCCAATAAAATGAAAATAAATAAATTATTAGGAAAATAAATATATAGAAAAGGTGTTTAGTGCATGCCTTTAATCTCAGCACTAGGAGGCAGAGGCAGATGACTCTCTGTGAGTCTGAGGCCAGTCTTGTCTACAAAGTGAGTCCCAGGGCATACAAGGGTACACAACGAAACCTTATGTTGAACAACCACAAATAAGCAAACAAATAGAGAGATAATAACAATAAAAATATTTGAGAGTTCAAATAATTGACTTCATCCACAATAAAAGAATATAAAAATAAAAATATCAAATGCACTTGAACACATTGGCACAGGAGAACGCTTGCTAAATAGAACCCCAGTAGCACAGACACTGAGAGAAACAATTAATAAGTGAGACCTCCTGAAACTGAAAAGCTTCTGTAAAGCAAAGAACATGGCCAACAAGACAAAACGACGGCCTTACAGAATGGGAAAAGATCTTCACTAATCTCCAAAATACACAAAGAACTCGAGAAATTGGTCATCCAAAGAACAAATAATCCAATTTTAAAAAATGGAGTACAGACCTAAACAGAGAACTCTCAACAGAGGGATCTAAAATGGTTGAAAGACACTTAAATGTTGGGTCGAGGGGGGGGGGTCGTGCAAAGATGAGAACACCACCAAGTCTAATAAACCAAAAACAAACTTAAAAATACAAACATACCGCGAGTCACAGAAGCTTATCAGCTAGCTGAGACCACAGGCAGAGTTTGGGCTTCTGACACTGTGGCAAAAGGCCGGTTTCTGAAACCCATTTTTATAGTAGGGGCATCGCAGGGCAGTGGTGGCGCAAGCCTTTAATCCCAGCACTCGGGAAGCAGAGGCAGGCGGATCTCTGTGAGTTCGAGACCAGCCTGGTCTACAGAGCTAGTTCCAGGACAGGCTCCAAAGCCACAGAGAAACCCTGTCTCGAAAAACCAAAAAAAAAAATATATATATGTTTCTCTGGATGTGCCTGTGTGTGTGTGTGTGTGTGTGTGTGTGTGTGTGTGTGTGTTGTGTGTGTGTGTGTGTTTATGGGGTGGCTTTTGAACTAACCAAGATGACTGGTTCCATATCTGGCAGAGAGGCAGGTGGATCTCTGGGAGTTTGAGGCCAGCCAGCCTGGTTGACAAGAGCTAGTTCCAAAGACAGGCTCCAAAGCAACAGAGAAACCCTTCCTTGAAAATCAAAACAAGAACACAAACCAAAAATAAAATAAAACATAAATTAAATGAGTGTGAGAGAGAGAGAGAGAAGAAATGTTGATTTGTTGATTTACAGACAAGAAATAAGAAAATACAAAACCATAATGTTACCAAGATGACAGCCTGGTTTATATAGTGAGTTAAAGGTATTATACAGAGAAACCCTGCACCAAAAATAATAATAATAAAAGAAGAAAACAGAAAAAAAACAAGTAAGGAAAAAGAGAAGGAAGGAAGGAAGGAAGGAAGGAAGGAAGGAAGGAAGGAAGGAAGGAAGGAAGGAAGAAACAGGTGTTTTCCTTTTTTTCTTTGTTTATCTCAGGTTATTTTATTTTAATTTATTTTTTTAATTGCAGCAGCGGCAGTATATTTTGGGCAGCACATTTCTTTATTCTCAGTTCTCAGCCCTCAGAAATCAGGAGAGGCAGAAACAGGCAAATCGCTGTGAGTTTGAGGCCACCTCGTTCTGCAGTGTGAGTTTTAGGACAGGCAAAGCGACAGACACAGAGAAACCCTGACTTAGGGGGGGAAAGTGTGTTTAGTACAGGCCTTTAATTCCCGCACTAGGAAGCAGAGGTAGAGGCAGGGGCAGCTAGATCTCTGTGAGTCTGAGGCCAGCCTTGTCTACAAAGTGAGTTCCAGGGACACAGGGAACCTCTATGTAAAAAAAAAAAACACAAATAAACTAATAATAATCATCATCATCATCATCATCTAAGAGCTCAATTAATTGATTTCACCCAAAATTCAAAAATAAAAAAAGAGTGTGTCTGACTGATCAGTGAAAGGACTATGTGGGCCAAGGGGCTGCCACAATTATGGCTTGGTGAGAGGGAGGGAGGGAGGGAGGGAGGGAGGGAGGGAGGGAGGGAGGGAGGGAGGCCTGCTTTCTTAGGGTTCTTTTTCAGTAGTTGTGTTTGTACAACCCCACACCCCACTTCTCATACTAAATACCGAGTCTGAGAAAATTAAAACAGCTGTGGAAAATTCCCACTTGGATGTCTGTTCCTGCCCTGTAAAACAAAAACCACAACAAAAATATCCATATCTAAGCAGGCCAATTAAGTTGTAGCCTCACCCTTTAAAGGTTCTAGCTGTTGGGAAGGGCTGGTGACCTTGAACTTTACTAGTCTCTGAAATCTGCCTTCTCACTTTTACCAGGTGCCCTCAGGGGCCAGGAGTGGAGGCCAGGGCCCCTGCTACAGGAGATTTCCTAGATCACCTACAGGCGCTTAGGATTCCTGGGCCTGCTTAGAGAAAGACACACGACACGTGAGACGCAGAGAAAAAAATTTTCTGAGACAAGGATTCTCTTAGCTTTGGCACCTGTCCTGGAACTGTAGATGACCAGGCTGGCCTCAAACTCACAGAGATCTGCCTGCCTCTGTCTGCCACAGAGAAAATTACAACAGCCATGGAATAATATGAAAAATTCTGATTTACGCCAGGCAGTGGTGGCGCACGCCTTTAATCCCAGCACTTGGGAGGCAGAGGCAGGCGGATCTCTGTGATTTCGAGACCAGCCTGGTCTACAAGAGCTAGTTCCAGGACAGGCTCCAAAACCACAGAGAAACCCTGTCTCGAAAAACCAAAAAAATAAAAATGAAAATAATAAGAATAAAATCAAATGTTAAAAAAAAAAGAAAAATTCTGATTTTGATATCATTTCCAGGAATACTGATGCAGTGAATTATTTGGAACATTTTCACTTCCGACAGAAAAAAATAAAAATGTCATTTTATTGATTTCTTTTAGAGGGTCTCTTTCCCACCAGGATGGTTTGCACTTGCTGGGTTGTTGAAGATGATCTCCTGATCCTTGTATTCCCAGTTCCTGAGTGCTGCCGGCAGGACAGACATGGGCTCACTATACACTCGAGTTTTTGACGCAGTACTGAGAACCTGGAGCCCAAAGGACAAGGCTTCAGCTTCCCCTGCCCCTCTGACATAGGCCAGATACATAAATGATTACCCAGATTTTATTTAAATCTCTCAGTGTGGCTTGTGTATGTGGGGGAGACAGGGAAGGTATCACATTTCAAAACATTTTCATAACTGCACTTAGCACTGTATTCTTTTCCATTTATTTTACTTTTATTTGAGAGTGTTTCCAATTGTGTGGGACTTAGTTAAATTTCAATTTCTTAAGGAATTTTTTTTATGATTTTCTTAACTTTATTTTATGTGCAATGGTCTGAAGATGTCAGATCACCCAAAAACTGAATTTACAATCACTATGAGCTGCCATGCAGGTGCTGGGAATTGAACCCAATTTCTCTGGAAGAGCCGCGAAACTAGCTCTCCAGGCTCTTCTTAATTTAAAAGTTTATTTATGTGTCTCTGGGTGTGCCTGTGCCTGTGTTTGGTTTGTGTGTGTGTTGGGGGGGGTTGTGTGTGGGGGGGTGGCTTTTGACCTCACCAGACAAAGGCATTCAAGAGCACTGGCTCCATATTTAGCAGAAACAGGATCATTGGGAGTTTTAGGACAGCCTGGTCTACAAGAAAGGAGCTAGTTTTAACAACAGTCTCCAAAGCAGCAGAGAAACCCTGTCTCATAAAGCAAAACACAAAACCAAACATATTTGAGAGAGAGAGAGAGAGAGAGAGAGAGAGAGAGAGAGAGAGAGAGAGAACAGCTAGGGCTGTTACACAGAGAAACCGTGCCTCAAGAACTAACTAATAAAAGAAGGGGGAAAAAAGCAAGAGAGCAAGAAAGCAAAAAAATCAAGCAAGCAAGCAAGCAAGAAGGAAAGCTAGAGAGAAACCCTGTCTCAGAAAACAAAAAAATAAATAAATAAACTAATAAATGAAATGAATGGATAGATAGATAGATAGATAGATAGATAGATAGATAGATAGATAGATAGATAGATAGATGATAAAACACCTCCAAGATCAGGGAGACCAAAGCAGGCAGATCACTGTGAGTTTAAGGCTACTTTGTTCTGCAGATTGAGATTCAGGACAGGCAAAGTGACACAGAAAAACCCTGTTTTCAAAAAAAAAATGTGTTTAGTGTACGCCTTTAATGCCATCACTAGAAGGCAGAGGCAGGCAGATCTCTGTGAGTCTGAGGCCAGTCTTGTTTACAAAGTGAGTCCCAGGGCATACAAGGATACACAAGGAAACCCCGTGTTGCAAAACCACAAATAAACAAACAGATAATAACAATAAAAATATTTGAGAGTTCAAATAATTGACCTCATCCACAATAAAAAAAATATAAAAATAAAAATATCAAAAGCATTTGAACGGGGGCTGGAGAGATGGCTCAGCGGTTAAGAGCATTGCCTGCTCTTCCAAAGGTCCTGAGTTCAATTCCCAGCAACCACATGGTGGCTCACAACCATCTGTAATAGGGTCTGGTGCTCTCTTCTGGCCTTCAGACATACACACAGAAAGAATATTGTATACATAATAAATAAATATTTATTTTTTAAAAAAAAGCATTTGAACGCATCGGCACAGGAGACCACTTCCTAAATCTAACTCCAGTAGCACAGACTCTGAGAGAAACAAAATTAATCAATGGGACCTCGTGAAACTGAAAGGCTTCTTCTGTAAAGCAAAGGACATGGCCAACAAGACAAAACGACGGCCTTACAGAATGGGCAAAGATCTTCACTAACCCCACATCAGACAGAGGTCTGATCTCCAAAATATACAAAGAACTCAAGACATTGGTCATTTCAAGAACAAATAATCCAGTTCACAACATGGAGGTACAGACCTAAACAGAGAACTCTCAACCGAGAAATCTAAAATGGCTGAAAGACACTTAAGGAGATGTTCAACACCCTTAGTCATCAGAGATATGTAAATCAAAACAGCTCTGAGATTCCACTTTATACCTGTAAGAATGGCCAAGATCTAAAACACTGATGACAACTTATGCTGGAGAGGATGTGGGGAAAAGGGAACTCTCCTGCATCGCTGGTGGGAATGCAAGCTGGTACCGCCCCCTCTGGATGTCAGTGTGGCGATTTCTCAGAAAATTAGGAAACAACCTTCCTCAAGACCCAGCAATACCACGTTTAGGTATATATGTAAAGGATGCTCAATTGTGCCACGAGGACATGGGCTCAACTATGCTCATAGCAGCATTGTTTGTCATAGCCAGAACCTTGGGAGAGGGTTGAAGGGAAGGCATGGAAAGAGAGGAAAGAAAAACGTAGAGCTTAACAAAAATAAATAAAAGAAACAAAGGCGGGTAGTGGTGGCACATTCCTTTAATCCCAGCACTTGGGAGGCAAAGGCAGGTGGATCTTTGTGAATTTGAGGCCAGCCTGGTCTACAAGGGTTAGTTCCAAAGCTACAGAGAAACCCTGTCGTGAAAAACCAAAAATAAATAAATAAGTAGGCATGGATTGTTTAAAAAAAAATCAAACGCAAACCAAGTAGAAATAACTACTTTCAGTATGCCATTCAAGAATTAGGGAACCCTTTATCCCAGCACGTGGGAGACACAGGCAGAAGGACATCTGTGAGTTAAAATCCAGACTCATCTACCAAGTGAGATCACAAGACTCGTGCACTGTCTCATAGGTCCTAAATTCCCATGATCCAGTTTCTAGGACCAAGGAGACAGTTTATAATGTCTCCTTCTTCTTTCCTTCCTTCCTTTTTTTTGGGGGAAGGGGTGGTGTTTGGTTAAACTTTTATATATGTTTTTTTTTTTATTTGGGTTGGGGGCCTCTCTATAAAGCCTGGGAATTCACAGAGGTCCACCTGCCTCTGTCTCTTTGATGATAGAATAAAAGATGTGCACCACAATAACCAGGCTCAGTTTCTTGTAAATTTAGTTTAATTTCAAATTTTGTTTGTATCTCTTGGTCTGCACCAAGTGTGTCCCTGTGGGGGTGGGGGGGGCAGGGAAGTTGTCCTATTTTAGAACATTTTATTTTACTTTTATTTGAGACAGTCTTTCCGGTTGTGTGGAACTTATTTTAATTTCAAATTTTTAAAGAATTTTTTATGATTTATTTAACTTTATTTTATGTGCAGTCGTGTGAAACTGGATTTACAATCACTTATGAGCTGCTGCCTTGTGGGGGTTACATCTCAGGAGCACAAGAACCCAAATCTGTGCTGTACTCCCTGTCACCAGAAGAGGTCACTAGATCCCCACCATGTGGTTTCTGGACATTCCAGAAATTCCATCTCTCCAGTTCTCATTCTTTCATTGTTCCTCCTGCATGCCTGCATCTAGTGAGAGAGTGGGCACCGTTCCTCCCTGCTTCTGTGTATCTGTGTCTGTCACGTCTCGGATAGCCAGAGTGCCCGCCACCTATGCCTGAGATAGATGTGGCCGGCAGCCCTGGGGCTGGGGGAAAGGGAGAGAGTGGGTTCCCTGGAGAGCCTTGGGCAGAGGCTCTGTGGATTCCCTGCAGGAGGCCGCACCGCCTCTGAGGAGCCCATGGGGGAGGGGAAAAGGGAAGGTCAACCATACAGTCCTGCCTGGCTTTTGCTTTGCTTTGCTTTGTTTTTGTTTTTGTTTGTTTGTTTGTTTTATTTTATTTTCCAGTACAGCTGTGACCAGGTCTGGATCCAGGACAGACTCCAAAGCTAGAGAGAAATCCTGTCTCAGAAAACAACAACAACAACCAAAAAATAAATAAATACATAAACTAATAAATGAATGGATAGATAGCTAGATAGCCAGACAGAGAGAGAGAGAGAGAGAGAGAGAGAGAGAGAGAGAGAGAGAGAGATGATAAAAACACCTCCAAGATCAGGGAGACCAAGGCAGGCAGATCACTGTGAGTTTAAGGCTCCCTTGTTCTGCAGATTGAGATTCAAGGCCAGGCAAAGTGACACAGAGAAACCCTGTTTTCAAAAAAAAAAGGTGGGGCCTGGAGAGATGGCTCTGTGGTTAAGAGTGCTGACTGCTCTTCCAGAGGACCCAGGTTCAATTCCTACCACCCACATGGCAGTTAACAGCTGTCGGTAACTCCAAGATCTGACACCCTCAGATAGACATACATGCAGGCAAAACACCAATGCCGATAAAATAAATGATTAGAAAAATAAATATATAAAAAAGGTTGTTTTGCCTTTAATCCCAGCATTAGGAGGCAGAGGCAGATGGCTCTCTGTGAGTCTGAGGCCAGTCTTTCTTGTGTACAAAGTGAGTCCCAGGGCATACAAGGGTACACAACGAAACCCTATGTTGAAAAACCACAAATAAACAAACAAATAGAGAGATAATAACAATAAAAATATTTGAGAGTTCAAATAATTGACTTCATCCACAATAAAAGAATATAAAAATAAAAATATCAAACGCATTTGAACGCATCAGCACAGGAGACCGCTTCCTAAATCTAACTCCAGTAGCAGGGACTCTGAGAGAAACAAAATTAATCAATGGGACCTCCTGAAACTGAAAAGCTTCTTCTGTAAAGCAAAGGAAATGGCCAACATGACAAAACGAAAAAGATCTTCACTAACCCCACATCAGACAGAGGTCTGAGCTCCAAAACATACAAAGAACTCAAGACATTGGTCATCTCAAGAACAAATAATCCAATTCACAAAATGGAGTAAACAGACTTAAACAGAGAACACTCAACCGAGGAATCTAAAATGGCTGAAAGACACTTAAGGAAATGTTCAATATGCTTAGTCATCAGAGAAATGCAAATCAAAACAAGTTTCTAGAAACAAGGAGACAGTTCATAATGTTTCTTTCTTCTTTTCTTCCTTTTTTTTTTTTTTTTGGTTGAACACATATATATATTTATTTATTTAATTTGGGACGGGGGCCTTTCTACAAAGCCTGGGAATTCACAGAGGTACACCTGTCTCTGTCTCTTGGATGATAGAATAAAAGATGTGCACCACAGTGACAACCCAACTAAGTTTTTGGTATCTCATTCTGTTAGTTTCATGTACATTTAGTTTAATTTCAAATTTTGTTTGTATCTCTTGGTCTGTCTGCACCAAGTGTGACCTTGTGGGGAGGGCAGGGAAGGTGTCCTATTTCAGAACATTTTATTTAACTTTTATTTGAGTCTTTCCAGTTGTGTAGAACTTAGTTTCATTTCAAATTTTTAAAGACCAGGAAGGATGAAAGCATTCAAAAGGACTGGTTCCATATCTGGCAGAGAGGCAGGTGGATCTCTGGGAGTTTGAGGCCAGTCTGGTCGACGAGAGCTAGTTTCAAAGACAGGCTCCAAAGCAACAGAGAAAACCCTGCCTTGAAAATCAAAACAAAAACACAAACAAAAATAAAAAACATAAATTAAATCTGTGTGTGTGTGTGTGTGTGTGTGTGTGTGTGTGTGTGTGAGAGAGAGAGAGAGAGAGAGAGAGAGAGAGAGAGAGAGAGAGAAGAAATGATCAAACAGGAAATAAGAAACAAAACCATAATGTCACCAAGATGACAGCCTGGTTTATATAGTGAGTTAAAGGTATTATACAGAGAAACCCTGTACCAAAAAAATAATAAAAGAAGAAAACAAAAAAAAAAAAACAAGGAAGGAAGGAAGGAAGAAAAGAAGGAAGAAAAACTGGTGTTGTCCTTTTTTCTTTGTTTATCTCAGGTTATTTTATTTTAATTTATTTTTTTTTTAATTGCAGCAGCAGCAGCAGCAGTATATTTTGGGCAGCACATTTCTTTATTCTCAGTTCTCAGCCCTCAGAGATCAGGAGAGGCAGAGGCAGGCAGATCGCTGTGAGTTTGAGGCTACCTTGTTCTGCAGGCAAAGAGACGACAGACACAGAGAAACTAAACATGTGTTTAGTACAGGCCTTTTATTCCGGCACTAGCAGGCAGAGGTAGAGGCAGGGGCAGCTAGATCTCTGTGAGTCTGAGGCCAGCCTTGTCTACAAAGTGAGTTCCAGGGCAAACAAGCATACACAGGGAATCCCTATGTAGAAAAACCACAAATAAATTAATAATAATAATAATAATAATCTAAGAGCTCAATGAATTGACTTCACCCATAATTCAAAAATTAAAAAATAAAGCAAAGAGTGTGTCTGACCGATCAGTGAAAGGACTATGTGGGCCAAGGGGCTGCCACAATTATGGATTGGTGAGAGTGAGGAAAGGAGGGAGGCAGCAAGGGCAGTTCCCAGTCACCTAAATGCCTTTCAAAGACATTTCACCATGGCAACCACTCACTTGCTTTCTTGGGGTTTCTTTTCTTCAGTAGTTGTGTTTGTACAACCTACCCCACTTCTCATACTAAATACAGAGTCTGAGAAAATTAAAGCAGCTGTGGAAAAATTTCCACTTGGATATCTTTTCCTGCCCAGTAAAACAAAAACGACTCTAACAAAAATATGCATATCTAAAAAAACCAAAAAAAATTTTAAAAATGCATATCTAAGCAGACCAATCAAGTTGTAGCCTCACCCTTTATATTATATTATATTATATTATATTATATTATATTATATTATATTATATTATATTATATTATATTATATTATTATTGGTTTTTTGAGACAAGGTTTCTCTGTAGCTTTGGTGCCTGTCCTGGAACTCCCAGAGATCTGCCTGCCTCTGCCTCCGAGTGCTAGGAGTAAAGGCGTGCGCCACCACTGCCCTCCTTAGACTCACCCTTTAATGGTTCAGCAAGGAGTTCTAGCTGTTAGGAAGGGCTGGTGACCTTGAACTTTACTAGTCTCTGAAATCTGCCTTCTCACTTTTACCGGGTGCCCTCAGGGGCAGGAGTGGAGGCCAGGGCCTGTAGCTTTGGCTTGTACATTTACTTCAATTTTAATTTTTTTGTTTTGTTTTTCGAGACAGGGTTTCCCTGGGAAACAGTCCTAGCTGATCTGGAACTAGCTCTTGTAGACCAGGCTGGCTTCCAACTCCCAAGAAATTCACCTGCCTCTGCCCCATGTGTGCTGGGAATAAAGGCATGTGCCACCACCACTGCCCAGCCAATTTCAAATTTTATTTAAACCTCTCTCGGTGTGCCTGTGTATGTGGGGGAGACAGGGAAGGTGTCATATTTCCAAACATTTTCATAACTGCACTTAGCACTGCACTCTTTTACATTTTATTTTCCTTTTATTTGAGACAGTGTTTCCAGTTGTGTAGTTTAATTTCAATTTCTTAAAGAATTTTTTTTATGATTTATTTAACCATGCAGGTGCTGGGAATTGACCCCAATTTCTCAGGAAGAGCCGCCAAACTAGCTCTCCAGGCTCTTAATTGAAAAGTTTATTTATGTGTCTCTGGGTGTGCCTGTGCCTGTGTTTGTGTTTGGTGTGTGTGTGGGGGGGTATATTTTGACCTCACCAGATGAAGGCATTCAAGAGCACTGACTCCATATCTGGCAGAGGCAGGATCTCTGGAAGTTTTAGGCCAGCCTGGTCTACAAGAAAGGAGCTAGTTCCAAGAACAGTCTCCAAAGCAGCAGAGAAACCCTGTCTCATAAAGCAAAACACAAAACCAAACAAAAAAATAAATAAATTGAGAGAGAGAGAAAGCGAGAGAGAGAGAGAGAGAGAGAGAGAGAGAGAGAGAGAGAGAGAGAGAGAGAGAGAGATGTGGATTTACAGATAGGAAATAAGAATAAAAAGAGAACGTTACCAACAAGACAGCCTGGTCTATAAACTGAGTTCCAGGACAGCTAGGGCTGTTACACAGAGAAACCGTGCCTCAAAAAATAATAAAAGAAGAGAAAAAAAAAAGCAAGCAAGAAAATGCAGGGTTTTTTTTCTTTTTCTTTTTCTTTTTCTTTTTTTTTTTTTTTTTTTTTGTCTTTGTTAATGCCAGGCCATTCATTTTAATTTTACTTTTTCTTTTAAGATTATATTTTCAGGGGCTGTAGAGATGGCTCAGAGGTTAAGAGCACTGACTGTTCTTCCAAAGGTCCTGAGTTCAATTCCTAGCAACGATATGGTGGCTCACAACCATCTGTAATGGGGTCTTCTGGCCTGCAGTCATGCATGGAAGGAATGCTGTATACATAATAAATAAATAAATAATTTTTTCAAAAAAAAGATTGTAATTGCAACAGAAGTGTTCAGAAAGAAGAAGTCCTGGGCCATGTAGTGAGACAGATTGTCTGGAGCATAAATAAAAAGCCAATTCCTGTCTCAAAAAAGAAAAAAAATCAAGTTAAAATGTGAAATAAAAAAATAAATAAGGGGTTTTTTTTTTTGCAATGAGTGAATTCAAGCGTAAAAGATGAAAATCTTACAGCTGACACCATCCAGTCTCAAGTTAGAAAAACTTGAAACGATGCAACAGGAGACGGACAGTTGCCCAATGAACTCTTGCTATTCTCCTGGGGAAGTTTTGTTCCTGATGGTTTTTGGAACAACTAAAATCCCTCTTATCTTTTTGTTTTGTTTTGTTTTCCATGCCCCCTTAGAGGACACCTGGATGTTTGAAAGGATTTGGTTTTATTTCATTTAAGTAGAAGGTTCCTCAGACATAACTCTGAAAACACTAATACGTAATAGCCAGTTTCTATTCAGTTCAGTTCAGATTTTTACCAAAACCTCCTGTCTGGCATGTTTCTGTCTTTGTTGAGTTCCTGTACTTACAGAAGCCAAGAGATAGCTGGCAGCCATCCATAACTCTAATTTCATTCAGCAGAATTCTCCCCTCCCCCCCCCGGCCGATCTTGTTTCTCTGTTCTGTCCTCAAATGTGTGGGTGACTCTGAGTGGGCACCGACTTGCCACACACATCCTTCTTTTCCTGATCTAATCATGCCACTCCCCAAAAGAAAAAGGGAGGAGAAATCACTGAATGATGAGAACATTACTTGAATCAGAAAATGGGTAGGGTAGGCACCCTTATGCTTAAATGTGTATTATCTACAAAGTTCTAAAACTTGGAAGTGAGTCTTAGGAGGAATGTCATTACACAGCTTCTTTCCAGATGTCTTCAAGTAAGTTGGTCCTAAACAGCCTATTCATAAGATGGGACCTCAGAGCTTCAGTACAGAACAACATGTTTTCTGTTCAATTGAATCTTAAAGTGGTGTGATAAGGATTTTGTATTCCCATTCTGTCAAGGATTATTCTCAGTGGTCTATATATTTCAAGGAAGAATGGTTTTTAAGAAGTATTTAGTGATTATATTTCTTTTCCCTTAGGGATAAAGAAATGGAGAAGTTCTTTGAAGCAGTAAGTCACAAAAACACCAGGCCATTAAACTTCAGCTACAGGGAAACCCTGTCTCGTGGAAAAACAAAACAACAACAACAACAACAACAAAAAAAAAAATCCTGAAGCCAGTGATCATTGCAAACATCTGTATGTTCAGATACTGAGCCTGAGCGAGTTAGAGTGTCACAGATTTGCTGCAATTCATTGCAAATTTCATGTGGATCACAAATCCTGCTCAAGTTACCGCTGTTAGTGTCAGTGTGAACCTTGACACCATCTCTACTGGATTCCTGTCAGCTGTGCTCCGATCTGCTAGAAAAGCAGAAGAACTAAGGTACCGTAATTAACCTCTTCTGTGCCCCACCTGCAAGAACACTCTGTAAGCTACAGTTCTGAAAACAGCCTGGTCCTGGCATAAGAACAGACAGGAGGACCAATGGAACCGAATAGAAGACCCGGATATCGATCCACACATCTTCGAACACCTGATCTTTGATAAAGAAGCCAAAAATACCAGCCTGGTCTACCGAGCTAGCTCCAGGACAGGCTCCAAAGCCTCAGAGAAACCCTGTCTCAAAAAAAACCAAAAAAAAAAAAAAAAAAAAAAAAAAAAAACCCGAAAAAAAAAAAAAAAACCAAAGAAGCCAAAAATATCCAATAGAAAAAAAAAAAAAGAAAGCATGTGAGTTCAAGACCAGCCTGGTCTACAAGAGCTAGTTCCAGGACAGGCTCCAAAAAAAAAACAAAAAAACTACAGAACAACCCTGTCTCGAAAAAAAAAAAAAAAAAAAAAAAAAAAGAAAGAAAGAAAGAAAGAAGAAAAAGAAAACAGTGCTGTCCTCGAAAATGCCCTCTCCTGTTGAACACGGCCCCTCACACAGCTCTGATGATGCAGGAGGATGCCGAGGGCCCAGTTGGTGCCTGTATCTGTGCCTTGGCAGCAGCTATTCATGTCTTGCCACTCAGAGTCAAATTCCCTTAAGTTTAGCCTTCCCTAAGTGCTTGTTCACTTCAGAAGACTCAACCCTCATCTTCCGTGTCCTCCTGGCCTAATTTCTCATATTACTGTTTTACTGAGTATGAATCAGTAATATGAGATGTTCAGGAGAGGGAGGAAGGGTCATTCATGAAAAAGTGAGTGTTCAACTAACTAACTCCCCATGGGTTCAGGAAGTAGTGAGAAGATATTAATGAAGCAGAGAGAAATTTCTGGTTTTGGAAGGAGGAAATCCTGAATGGCTCCCTCTGTGTCGGAGGAGAGACTCCTGGAAAGGAAACCTCAGGTTCCGGTTGGTCGGTCGGTCGGTCGGTCAGTTCGGGGAGAAATATCAGCAAGGAGGTAAAGGCCGTGCCTCACGACATCAGCTGTCCCTTCTCTGGAAATTCCACGGTATCCCAGAGAGCTCTCGGAATTTTGTGATGTCACTCGTGTCCTAGAAACGCCAACTGCCCTCAAGACACACTCTCTCGGTGCCTATAAGACTCGGTTCTAGACATGTTGTCTAGAGAATGGAGATCGTTCGTGGAGAGGCCAGAGGGAGGAAGAAGAAAGCTGGCCTCAGATCTCACAGGAAAACATGGAGAAATAATTAGTGGTCCTGGGGAAGATGAAGTGAGTTCACCACTAGCAGGGACTAGAGAGATTTCTGGATGTGATGGCTTTGAGACTTCCAGGGCTAGGGCTCAGGAACTGGGAGGTTTCTGGGATGAAACAGGTCTGTCTGTCTTGTTTCTCTGAGTTCCTAAAGGGCCAACCCACATCAAAGATTCACGATAGTTGATTTGACAAAGTCGGGAATTGACAAGGAGTGCGGAAGGAGTCAGTGAGATTTCAATACCAGCACTGACTGCACATCATCCCCCTCCCCCCCCCCCGGTCCTTTTCGTTGTGTAGCAATAATAATAGAGAAAGGGGAGTAGCGCTCTGCCAAAGCCCGTATTTTACCATGCCTTATATCACAGCCATTAGCAGGGTTGAGGCATCAAGTGCTGCAGTCAGTCCGACTCCTGTGACCCCCCTAAGGTTTCTGGCTTCCCAGTTTTGAGTGACACCATGGTCTCCAGTTCAGCTTGAGAGCTCTTTAAGAGCCAATGGAGGAAAGAGTGGAAAGAGACTGCCATTTTTTTCTTTTTCCTTTCCTTTTCTTTCTTTCTTTCTTTCTTTCTTTCTTTCTTTCTTTCTTTCTTTCTTTTGCTGTTTTGCTTTGTTTTTCAAGAAAGGGTTTCTTTGTGTATCTTGGGCTGTCCTAAAACTCACTCTGTAAATCAGGCCATCTTTGAATTCACAGAGATCTGTGTGTGTGCTGTGATTAAAGCCCGGCTGAGACTGCAATTTCTTGTTAGCTCTGGGTGTCCTAGGCTGTTAGTAAGTGACAATGGCTCTGTGTTGTGAATCTCTGTGAATCCAGACTATGTTATGTCCTTCAATGACATGAGTCTGAAGCATCAAGCACCCACCCACCCAGCCCTATACTCCTCCCTGAGGTCTCTGAAGTCACAGCGCAGCCTCTATAGGTCTGAATAAGGCTTAGAAAGCTTTTCCCTGGTTCACCTTGTGCAGAGGAAACCAGGTAACTTCTGAGAGACATGCACCACCTTCCTACAGAAAGAAGGGAGGACTGATTAACTAATACCCACAGAGGGGGGAAACTCAAGTCTGATATTTCAGACAGAACCTGCTTGGACAAAGTCTCATCTGTTAGTCACTTCCTGAGGGAAGGAGGGAGGGAGGAAGGAAGGACCACAATTATCTCTCCTCTGTGTCCTTTTTACGCTCTTTTCATGCTCTGATGAATATTGTGATTCAAGTTGGCCATGTCCCCTTTTCCACAGCATGTGCACTGTGGCTCTAGATCAAGGAATCAGTTTGTTTGTTTGTGTGTTTTGCTCTATCTAGGAGAAGCACCATAGCAGTTGCATACTGACTGAGAAATTTGATTTTTAGGAAATGATTTTTCATATCTGTGAGTGGTCTCTCCATAGATAGCCACTCATCTTTCTTTAAACTTGAGTATAGGAATGAATGATCCCTCCCTCCCTCTCTCTCTCCCTCTTCATGGGAATGAGTGTCTGCTCTTGCATTGAGGGCTCCCCAGTTCTCAGCATCTCCAGCCCAACCTGTCACAAGCTGATCACACATTTGCAAACTTGGGATATATTCTGCTGAAGTTTTGGGATAATGAATTTCATCAACTATGGGACTAACTTTGTTCTGAAAGGACACTCACTCACAATCTCTCCTCATCACACCCACATAGTGTAACAACTTTGTGTTTCCTCCACAATGTGCTCATTTCTGTCAGGGAACTGAAAGCCGTCCAGCCAGCCAACACTATTTTTCCTTTTTTCTCATTTTGTTCTTATATTCTGTCTCTCCCCCCCCCCCCCCCCGCCTGGAAAACTTTCAGAGTTCACTCTGCCCACCGAGTAAAGGTGTTATGCTTCCTTTTATTGTATATTTAGTGTTTGTGTGTGTGTGTGTGTGTGTGTGTGTGTGTGTGTGTGTGTGTGTGAGAGAGAGAGAGAGAGAGAGAGAGAGGGAGAGATTCATTATGAAATCAAAAGTCAGTCAACAACAGCAAACTTTGTATTTATTTGTTCATCCATCCACGTATTTGCTTACTTACTTACTCACTCACTCACTCACTCACCCACCCACTTCATTTATTTATTTATTTGCAGTGGAAGACTTAATTCAGTAAGAATGATCAGAAGGGTAAGGGTAAGTAGGGTATCCTTGGGAAAAGAGTAAGATATCAAGATGACTTTCCCTTCCAAGAGGGAGCTTTCTAGTAAGACGTGAAACCACAGTTTCAAGGGCCCGCCCGCTTTCCGCAAGTCCTTTTCCAAGGTCAGGCATTTCTTAGGTAAGCAAGGGTCTCCATTCATTCCCTTTGAGGAACTCTCAGGCCCTGCCCTGACATTAACGTCTGACTCGTGCCTATTGTCAAGGCCAATGGGACACTCCTCAGCCCCTCCCTGACCTGAGGTGACCTGAGAAGCCACACCCCACCCCAGTTCACAGGCCTCTCTTTATCTATCTATCTATCTATCTATCTATCTATCTATCTATCTATCTAAGTAACTGTACAGCATAAAATGTGGAATCTCTTCTCAATGAAATGCTGTTGGCAGCCATTCGATGAATTTATTCTCATCTCAGATCCTGTCCAGCAGGGATGTCTTCTTTCCGTGTTTCTTCTTCTTTTGTATGTTGCAGTCAGTTCAGATGTGCTGGTATATGGTGAGAAAGAGAGAGAGAGAGAAA
>NW_027460896.1:2435000-2447500 GCF_037038515.1 Microtus pennsylvanicus
CACGAGCGACGCACGCACGCGACGCGCGCGACAAGGCCGCGGTCCGCGGGAACGGCAAAGACGGGGAAGCGCGGGAGGGACCGCTCGCGGCGGGCACGGACGGTGGACGGGTGGGGCCCGGGAGCCCACCGCCACCCAGCCCCGCTCTTCCCGCTCGGCTCCGCGCCCCGACCGAGGCGCGTACGCACCCTCGGGGGAGCGGGGGAATCGGGGTCCCGCGGCACTCGGGCGTGCACGCACGCGCCCCCTTCTTTCCCCGCCACGGGTAACACGTCCCAGGCTCCGACACGGCACGCCAGCCGAATCTACGACACGCTCTCTTGCCCCGCGTGGTTCCTCCCCGGACTCGGAGCGAGGAGGCGCGGGCCGCAGCGGGTGACACAAACGCTCGGGTTTCCCCCCCCAAAGACGGGACGCGGCGAGGGGCACCCGGCCGAAGCTACGCGCATCGGGCGGTCGGGGCGTGCCGGGGCGACCCCAAGCACGCCCTCTCTCCATCGGATCGCTAGAGAAGGCACTTTTTCTCACTGAGGGCGGGCGGGACGGACCCGGCCCGACGAGCCTCCGGTCGCGGCAGCACAAGAGCAGGGGAAGCGACACACACACCGCTCGATGATCTCGAGCGCGGCGAGGCGGGGGGGTCTGCGGTATCGGTAAGGCTTTTTCTTCCTTCCCGGGGCATACTCTTGAGCGTTCGCGGACACGGGGGACCGGACCGAGAAAAAGCATACTACACAAGAGGTCCCCCGAGAGCCAGGCCTGCCTCTGCGGCAACACCCACCGGGTCTGCACCAGGCGGGGAGGCAATTCTCAGTCCGTCACCGACGGACCACCTTTAACGGTGAGAAGAAAATTAAAAAGGCCGGCCGCGACCGCTCAACACCACCCAACGGCTCACCGCCTACGGGAGAAGGCAGCGCGTGGTGGGCCGCTCGCCCGATCTCACGAGACGGCCGTGAGAGAGCCATCTTACCGCAGCGAGCCTCTCTTACCCGCTCGCCTCGACCCCCTTTTTTTCTTGATCCTCGGGATCACACACCTCGCAGAGGAACACCGCTCATGGCCGTACCGCACACAGGAGGCATACACGTCAGAGAACCGGGAAACGCCGCCGCCGCTCAGAACCGGGCACCTCTGAAGATCGGCCTGGAACGCTCCAGGAGCACCACGAGGATCGCAAGCAAGGCGCGTGCACACGAGCCCGGTCGGGAGGGGCACGTAACGCGGCAATCAGCCGACCCTCCCCCGGCTCGGAGGGAGGAGGGCCAAACAGACCCACACACGGTGGGCATAGCGAAACGCGCGACGGGGAACAAAGCCCCCGGCGCGCCTCACGGGAACCCCCACGAACCACAGCGAGGAGTGCGGGGGGGCTTTCACAGGGCTCGGGCCGGATAACCGCACCCCTGCCTTCCACACACCACCGGTAAAGGTGGGGAGGAGAGACGAGGGGCCCGCTGGCAGAACGAGAAGAGCGGCCGCCATTCGCCATGAATGTCCGTCCCTCGCCTGGCGCGGCTTAGGCCTCCGGCCCGAATGAACACAGGGCAAGCGCACCACATCGATCAACAAAGCAGAACCGGGAAGAATCGAGCGAGAGATCAAACCACAGACCCAACACATGCCACAGAAGAAAAAAAAAAAAAAAAAAAAAAAGGAAAAAAAAAAAGAAAACCCTTCACACCTCCACACCAAAAAAGAGCGGTGGGGGGGTCAACGGGGAATCCAATGAAAGAGGAGTGCACTCGGGAGGCACATAACATGAGGCAGCAGAAGGGCCGGGCCACCCTCAACCCAAAAAGGACTCATGGAGACTCGGGAGCTCCACAAGCTGGGAGGGGGGGTAAAAAAAAAAAAAGCGGTGCGCTCGGGAGGCACACGGGAGCAGAGGACCATGGAGGAGACTCGGGAGCTCCACAACCTGGTCCCCGCCCGCAAAAAAAAAAAGAAAAAAAAAAAAGCACCGGGACGGTAAGGGAGCAGCATCGAGAGACGGGTCCCACCATCCAAACAGAACGGGTGACAAACCACGAAGCGGGGACGCCTGACACGCTTCACCACGGGCAAAAGCAAGGCAAGGAAGCCGGTCATCTCAAAAAGCCTCAGGGGAAAGCACAGCAGCGAGACGCGGGCTGGGCTAGACGGGGGAAAATAACACCCAGTGAGGCTCGGAAGAGAGACCGCCACCTAGCGTCCTTTAATGTCACCCAATTAAAGGACAGCGTGTCAGCACCTATCTGCAGGTACAATAAGGACAGATAGCAATTATTAGAAGAATGGCAACAGGTACGGGGAGTCATTCACAGACCACACAGAACTCCTGAACGTGAGGCTGGGTGAAATGTCCCAAAAATGTCCCCATAAACAAGAGAACCGACCCTCAAAGGAACAACTGGTCGACCTCATAACCATGAAAGGACCGAGAGAGCGAGGTGGACATGCCAGAAAGCCGGGCGCCCAGCCTCCTCCCGGCCGAGGACCCTGCGACCAGCCGCTAGGGATGGAGAAGGGCAAGAAGAAAAACTTGGGGGGGAATCTCGAGTCCAAGAAACCGGGGACCAGTGAACAGGGGAGCCGGGACCACCACCTCCTCTCGGCCTCGAGAACACGAGGCCCGCCGCTGGGCTCTCGCAAGACCGAGGGCAGGAGAAAGGGGCGGGCGGGGGAGAGCTCCGAGACACCAACGAGTCCGGACCAGGGAGGCGAGAAAGACGGGACCACGGCCTCCTCTCGGCCTCAGCATGGCAAGGCCCGCCGCTGAGGACCGAGGGTTCCTGGCAAGAGGAAGAAAATAAAAAAGCTCCGAGAGTCCGGAACAGGGAGGCGAGAAAGCCGGGACCACGGCCTCCTCTCGGCCTCAGGATGGCAAGGCCCGCCGCTGAGGACCGAGGGTTCCTGGCAAGAGGAAGGAAAAAAAAAAAAAAAGGTCCGAGACCCCAACGAGTCCGTGACGGGGCAGCGGGGAAGCCGGGATCAACCATCGCCTCCTCTCGGCCTCGGGTCGCCGGGTCCCAGGGCTCTTTAGAAGAGAGAAAAAGCAAGGGAAAAGCAACTTTTAAAGCCGAGGTATTTCACCGATCCTGGGCCCGGGTGGACCCGACACCTAGCGGGAGTACGCAAACGACTGAAGCCTTCTGGTCGACCCGCTCAAGTCTCCCAGCACCCTCTCCAGCTGGTCCCGTCACTGGGTTCCATCCCCAACGCACACACCCATGGGTGACTCTTCCGGCACAACCTCCTACACAGAGACCGTCCCCAAGCACGACACCGACTCCGGGACACACCCGCCTGCCGGGCCGGGACTCTCGTCACTCTTTCCGCCTCACAAAAGCCATTTCGCCCCGTCCTCGTCAACGACCGAGCACCAGGAGCGTTGCAGAAAAAGGCCACCGCTAGGGGGCGCCCGACTACCGACCGCCATAGATCGCTCGCTCGCTCGCTCGCTCGTTCGGCCGCGACCGCGGCGGCGGCGTCTTCACCTTCTCTGGCGTGACAGCGTCCTTCCACGCTCACGCCCGGAGGTGGCACGGGCCCACAACAGGACAGGGAACTCCCCTGTCGGTTCCCCCACCCCTCCCCATCCCACCCCCGAACACGGTGAACGGCGGGCCGGGCTGGACATTCGGGGCTACGAAAACGAAAGTACGACCGAGACCACAGGCAGCTAGGAAAGCAGGCGAATCGATCGCTCGCTCACGGGGAAACAAAGAGCGTGTCTGACAGATCGGTGACAGGACTAGATGGGCCAGGGGCTTCTGCAACCATTAGGGCATGGTGAGAGGGAGGGACCGAGGGGGACCGAGGGGGACCGAGGGACCGAGGGAGGAAGGGAGGGAGGGAGGCGGCAACGGCAGTTCCCTGCCATCTAAGGTCTCCTTTCACCATGGCCACTGCTTGCTTGCTTGCTTGTGGTTCTTTTTCTTCACCCCACTCCCCACGCCCTCAGCCCACACTTCTCAGACTAAATACCGAGTCAGAGAAAATTAAAACAGACGTGGAATAGTTTTTTTAAAAAATAATAATAATAATAATGAAATAAAAATAGTGTTTCAAAAATCCCACTCGGATTTCATTTCCGGGAATAATATCGTCATAGTGATGTGTTGTGAACATTTTCACTTAGAACAGAAAAAATAAACAGGTCACTTTAGTCATTTCTTGGAGAGGGTCTGTTTCCCCACCACGATGGTTCGCACTTGCTGAGTTGCTGAAGATGATCTCCCGATCCTCGTGTTTTCAGTTTCTGAGTGCTGCTGACATGACAGACATGGGCCCTCACACTCGAGTTTATGAGACACTACTGAGAGCGTGGAGCCCATAGGACAAGGCTTTGGCTTTCCCTTCCCCTCCAACATAAGCCAGATAAATAAGTAAATAAATAAATTCCCAGCAGCAGAAGCATGAAAGCAGCTTCTCAGACCCTTTAGAGCTCCTGAGTTACAGTCATGGCAGAGGATATGACTAGGCCAGGGCTCCCTTCACAACCACCATCCAGGCCTGCCTGCCTGCCTGCCTGCCTGCCTTTTTTAAATGCCAGTTTACTAAAATTTTAGTTATTTTTAATTGCGTTGGGAGGCTAGAAATTTTTGGGTTTTCGTGAGTGGGCAGACATATGAAAGAAAGGAAGAAAGGAAGGAAGGAAGGAAGGAAGGAAGGAAGGAAGGAAGGAAGGAGAGAAGGATCAGAGCAGTGAATATACAGGTGCACAGTCCTTACACCAATGTTGACTGCAGATAGAAAAATAAGAGGAAGAAAAAAAAAATAGAACGTCACCAAAAGGACAGCCTGGTCTATAAAAATGAGTTCCGGGACAGCCAGGGCTATTCCATGAAATTGGCTGAGTTCAAATCAGCAATTTCCCAACTCCAACAAGAATGTTGACAGGAAAGGCAACAGCTGTACACGTCAAGGAAGGCCAGTGGAGCTGTAGGCACACCCTTCACACCCTTTGAAACTTCTCTGTTGCAAAGTCACAGAGTTAGGAAAGGAAAATAACGCGTCACTGAAGTCATTCCTAGGCTAGGGCTCCCTTCACAACCATTTGAAAGGATCACAGCACTGAATATACAGACGCACGGTAATTACACCAACGTTGACTGGAAAGACACCTAAACTAACAGAGACACACACATACACAATCCATAGCATTTGCTGCCTAGCAGATCAAATGAATTCCAGTGTCAGTAGGCACACCCTTCACACCCCTTGAAACTTCTCTGTTGCAAGGTCACAGAGTTAGGAAAGGATCTTGATCTTGAACTTTCCTTAATAGTAAGTCTGTGTGTGTATCACACTCAAGCCAAGTGCCCCTCAGAGCTCATGCATGGAAGACAAAACAGAGCTCTAGAATAAGAGAGACGGGGGGGGGGGGGGGGGGGAGAGATTCACTCAAGAAAATAAAAGCAAAACCCTACACAAACCCTGGCACACAGTAAAATCAGTCCTATGAGGAAATTTGTAGCTCTGATTGCCTACTTTTTAAAAAGACTTCTAACCGGGTAATGGTGGGACACGCCTTTAATTCCAGCACTCGTTCTGGTCTCCAAGAGCTAGTTCCAGGACTGACTCAATTAGAGAGAACTAGAGAGAAACCCTGTCACAAAACAAACAAAAAAGGAATAAATACTTTATGGAAGAATAGATGGACAGATAGACAGACAGACAGACCCACACCCCATCTTCTGTCTTCTGAAGGTACCAGGCTCTCTCACAGGGGTCAGACAGAAACGCAGGCAGTGTATGTGTGTGATATCAAGCAAGCCTATACGTGATATATAGGGTATGATAGGATAATGTCAGTATTAAATTGGGGTAGGTCTCCGGAGCACAAGAACCCAAATCTGTGCTGTACTCCCTGTCACCAGAAGAGGGCACTAGATCCCCACCATGTGGTTTCTGGACATTCCAGAAATTCCATCTCTCCAGTTCTCATTCTTTCATTGTTCCTCCTGCATGCCTGCATCTAGTGAGAGAGTGGGCACCGTTCCTCCCTGCTTCTGTGTGTCTGTGTCTGTCACGTCCTGGATAGCCAGAGTGCCCGCCACATACGCCTGAGATAGATGTGGCCGGCAGCCCTGGGGCTGGGGGAAAGGGAGAGAGTGGGTTCCCTGGAGAGCCTTGGGCAGAGGCTCGGTGGATTCCCTGCAGGAGGCCTCACCGCCTCTGAGGAGCCCATGGGGGAGGGGGAAAGGGAAGGTCAACCATACAGTCCTGCCTGGCTTTTGCTTTGCTTTGCTTTGGTTTTGTTTTGTTTTGTTTCCAGGTACAGCTGTGACCAGGTCTGAATCCAGGACAGACTCCAAAGCTAGAGAAAAATCCTGTCTCAGAAAAAATAAATAAATAAATGAATGGATAGATAGCTAGATAGCCAGACAGAGAGATGATAAAAACACCTCCAAGATCAGGGAGACCAAGGCAGGCAGATCACTGTGAGTTTAAGGCTCCCTTGTTCTGCAGATTGAGATTCAAGGCCAGGCAAAGTGACACAGAGAAACCCCGTTTTCAAAAAAAAAAAAAAAAAAAAAAAAAAAAGGTGAGGGCTGGAGAGAGATGGCTCTGTGGTTAAGAGTTCTGACTGCTCTTCCAGAGGACCCAGGTTCAATTCCTACCACCCACATGGCAGTCAACAGCTGTCGGTAACTCCAAGATCGGACACCCTCAGATAGACATACATGCAGGCAAAACACCAATGCCAATAAAATGAAAATAAATAAATTATTAGGAAAATAAATATATAGAAAAGGTGTTTAGTGCATGCCTTTAATCTCAGCACTAGGAGGCAGAGGCAGATGACTCTCTGTGAGTCTGAGGCCAGTCTTGTCTACAAAGTGAGTCCCAGGGCATACAAGGGTACACAACGAAACCTTATGTTGAACAACCACAAATAAGCAAACAAATAGAGAGATAATAACAATAAAAATATTTGAGAGTTCAAATAATTGACTTCATCCACAATAAAAGAATATAAAAATAAAAATATCAAATGCACTTGAACACATTGGCACAGGAGAACGCTTGCTAAATAGAACCCCAGTAGCACAGACACTGAGAGAAAAAGAAAAAAAAGAAAAAAAAAGAAAGAAAAAAAAGAAAAAAAAAAAACAGACACTGAGAGAAACAATTAATAAGTGAGACCTCCTGAAACTGAAAAGCTTCTGTAAAGCAAAGAACATGGCCAACAAGACAAAACGACGGCCTTACAGAATGGGAAAAGATCTTCACTAATCTCCAAAATACACAAAGAAGTCGAGAAATTGGTCATCCAAAGAACAAATAATCCAATTTTAAAAAATGGAGTACAGACCTAAACAGAGAACTCTCAACAGAGGGATCTAAAATGGTTGAAAGACACTTAAATGTTGGGTCGAGGGGGGGGGGGGGTCGTGCAAAGATGAGAACACCACCAAGTCTAATAAACCAAAAACAAACTTAAAAATACAAACACACCGCGAGTCACAGAAGCTTATCAGCTAGCTGAGACCACAGGCAGAGTTTGGGCTTCTGACACTGTGGCAAAAGGCCGGTTTCTGAAACCCATTTTTATAGTAGGGGCATCGCAGGGCAGTGGTGGCGCAAGCCTTTAATCCCAGCACTCGGGAAGCAGAGGCAGGCGGATCTCTGTGAGTTCGAGACCAGCCTGGTCTACAGAGCTAGTTCCAGGACAGGCTCCAAAGCCACAGAGAAACCCTGTCTCGAAAAACCAAAAAAAAAAAAAAAAAAAAAAAATATGTTTCTCTGGATGTGCCTCTGTGTGTGTGTGTGTGTGTGTGTGTGTGTGTGTGTGTGTGTGTGTGTGTGTGTTGTGTGTGTGTGTGTGTTTATGGGGTGGCTTTTGAACTAACCAAGATGACTGGTTCCATATCTGGCAGAGAGGCAGGTGGATCTCTGGGAGTTTGAGGCCAGCCAGCCTGGTTGACAAGAGCTAGTTCCAAAGACAGGCTCCAAAGCAACAGAGAAACCCTTCCTTGAAAATCAAAACAAGAACACAAACCAAAAATAAAATAAAACATAAATTAAATGAGTGTGAGAGAGAGAGAGAGAAGAAATGTTGATTTGTTGATTTACAGACAAGAAATAAGAAAATACAAAACCATAATGTTACCAAGATGACAGCCTGGTTTATATAGTGAGTTAAAGGTATTATACAGAGAAACCCTGCACCAAAAATAATAATAATAAAAGAAAAAAACAGAAAAAAAACAAGTAAGGAAAAAGAAAGGAAGGAAGGAAGGAAGGAAGGAAGGAAGGAAGGAAGGAAGGAAAAAACAGGTGTTTTCCTTTTTTTCTTTGTTTATCTCAGGTTATTTTATTTTAATTTATTTTTTTAATTGCAGCAGCGGCAGTATATTTTGGGCAGCACATTTCTTTATTCTCAGTTCTCAGCCCTCAGAAATCAGGAGAGGCAGAAACAGGCAAATCGCTGTGAGTTTGAGGCCACCTCGTTCTGCAGTGTGAGTTTTAGGACAGGCAAAGCGACAGACACAGAGAAACCCTGACTTAGGGGGGGAAAGTGTGTTTAGTACAGGCCTTTAATTCCGGCACTAGGAAGCAGAGGTAGAGGCAGGGGCAGCTAGATCTCTGTGAGTCTGAGGCCAGCCTTGTCTACAAAGTGAGTTCCAGGGACACAGGGAACCTCTATGTAAAAAAAAACACAAATAAACTAATAATAATAATAATCATCATCATCATCTAAGAGCTCAATTAATTGACTTCACCCAAAATTCAAAAATAAAAAAAGAGTGTGTCTGACTGATCAGTGAAAGGACTATGTGGGCCAAGGGGCTGCCACAATTATGGCTTGGTGAGAGGGAGGAACTGAGGGAGGGAGGGAAGGAGGGAGGGAGGGAGGGAGGGAGGGAGGGAGGGAGGGAGGGAAGGAGGGAGGGAGGGAGGCCTGCTTTCTTAGGGTTCTTTTTCAGTAGTTGTGTTTGTACAACCCCACACCCCACTTCTCATACTAAATACCGAGTCTGAGAAAATTAAAGCAGCCGTGGAGAAATTCCCACTTGGATGTCTGTTCCTGCCCTGTAAAACAAGAACCACAACAAAAATATCCATATCTAAGCAGGCCAATTAAGTTGTAGCCTCACCCTTTAAAGGTTCTAGCTGTTGGGAAGGGCTGGTGACCTTGAACTTTACTAGTCTCTGAAATCTGCCTTCTCACTTTTACCAGGTGCCCTCAGGGGCCAGGAGTGGAGGCCAGGGCCCCTGCTACAGGAGATTTCCTAGATCACCTACAGGCGCTTAGGATTCCTGGGCCTGCTTAGAGAAAGACACACGACACGTGAGACGCAGAGAAAAAAATTTTCTGAGACAAGGATTCTCTTAGCTTTGGCACCTGTCCTGGAACTGTAGATGACCAGGCTGGCCTCAAACTCACAGAGATCTGCCTGCCTCTGTCTGCCACAGAGAAAATTACAACAGCCATGGAATAATATGAAAAATTCTGATTTACGCCAGGCAGTGGTGGCGCACGCCTTTAATCCCAGCACTTGGGAGGCAGAGGCAGGCGGATCTCTGTGATTTCGAGACCAGCCTGGTCTACAAGAGCTAGTTCCAGGACAGGCTCCAAAACCACAGAGAAACCCTGTCTCGAAAAACCAAAAAAATAAAAATGAAAATAATAAGAATAAAATAAAATGTTAAAAAAAAAGAGAAAAATTCTGATTTTGATATCATTTCCAGGAATACTGATGCAGTGAATTATTTGGAACATTTTCACTTCCGACAGAAAAAAATAAAAATGTCATTTTATTGATTTCTTTTAGAGGGTCTCTTTTCCACCAGGATGGTTTGCACTTGCTGGGTTGTTGAAGATGATCTCCTGATCCTTGTATTCCCAGTTCCTGAGTGCTGCCAGCAGGACAGACATGGGCTCACTATACACTCGAGTTTTTGATGCAGTACTGAGAACCTGGAGCCCAAAGGACAAGGCTTCAGCTTCCCCTGCCCCTCTGACATAGGCCAGATATATAAATGATTACCCAGATTTTATTTAAATCTCTCAGTGTGGCTTGTGTATGTGGGGGAGACAGGGAAGGTATCACATTTCAAAACATTTTCATAACTGCACTTAGCACTGTATTCTTTTCCATTTATTTTACTTTTATTTGAGAGTGTTTCCAATTGTGTGGGACTTAGTTAAATTTCAATTTCTTAAGGAATTTTTTTATGATTTTCTTAACTTTATTTTATGTGCAATGGTCTGAAGATGTCAGATCACCCAGAAACTGAATTTACAATCACTATGAGCTGCCATGCAGGTGCTGGGAATTGAACCCAATTTCTCTGGAAGAGCCGCGAAACTAGCTCTCCAGGCTCTTCTTAATTTAAAAGTTTATTTATGTGTCTCTGGGTGTGCCTGTGCCTGTGTTTGGTTTGTGTGTGTGTTGTGGGGGGGGGTTGTGGGGGGGGGTGGCTTTTGACCTCACCAGATGAAGGCATTCAAGAGCACTGGCTCCATATTTAGCAGAAACAGGATCATTGGGAGTTTTAGGACAGCCTGGTCTACAAGAAAGGAGCTAGTTTTAACAACAGTCTCCAAAGCAGCAGAGAAACCCTGTCTCATAAAGCAAAACACAAAACCAAACATATTTGAGAGAGAGAGAGAGAGAGAGAGAGAGAGAGAGAGAGAGAGAACAGCTAGGGCTGTTACACAGAGAAACCGTGCCTCAAGAACTAACTAATAAAAGAAGGGGGAAAAAAGCAAGAGAGCAAGAAAGCAAAAAAATCAAGCAAGCAAGCAAGAAGGAAAGCTAGAGAGAAACCCTGTCTCAGAAAACAAAAAAATAAATAAATAAACTAATAAATGAAATGAATGGATAGATAGATAGATAGATAGATAGATAGATAGATAGATAGATAGATGATAAAACACCTCCAAGATCAGGGAGACCAAAGCAGGCAGATCACTGTGAGTTTAAGGCTACTTTGTTCTGCAGATTGAGATTCAGGACAGGCAAAGTGACACAGAAAAACCCTGTTTTCAAAAAAAATGTGTTTAGTGTACGCCTTTAATGCCATCACTAGAAGGCAGAGGCAGGCGGATCTCTGTGAGTCTGAGGCCAGTCTTGTTTACAAAGTGAGTCCCAGGGCATACAAGGATACACAAGGAAACCCCGTGTTGCAAAACCACAAATAAACAAACAGATAATAACAATAAAAATATTTGAGAGTTCAAATAATTGACCTCATCCACAATAAAAAAAATATAAAAATAAAAATATCAAAAGCATTTGAACGGGGGCTGGAGAGATGGCTCAGCGGTTAAGAGCATTGCCTGCTCTTCCAAAGGTCCTGAGTTCAATTCCCAGCAACCACATGGTGGCTCACAACCATCTGTAATAGGGTCTGGTGCTCTCTTCTGGCCTTCAGACATACACACAGAAAGAATATTGTATACATAATAAATAAATATTTATTTTTTAAAAAAAAAAGCATTTGAACGCATCGGCACAGGAGACCACTTCCTAAATCTAACTCCAGTAGCACAGACTCTGAGAGAAACAAAATGAATCAATGGGACCTCCTGAAACTGAAAAGCTTCTTCTGTAAAGCAAAGGACATGGCCAACAAGACAAAACGACGGCCTTACAGAATGGGCAAAGATCTTCACTAACCCCACATCAGACAGAGGTCTGAGCTCCAAAATATACAAAGAACTCAAGACATTGGTCATTTCAAGAACAAATAATCCAATTCACAACATGGAGGTACAGACCTAAACAGAGAACTCTCAACCGAGAAATCTAAAATGGCTGAAAGACACTTAAGGAAATGTTCAACACCCTTAGTCATCAGAGATATGTAAATCAAAACAGCTCTGAGATTCCACTTTATACCTGTAAGAATGGCCAAGATCTAAAACACTGATGACAACTTATGCTGGAGAGGATGTGGGGAAAAGGGAACTCTCCTGCATCGCTGGTGGGAATGCAAGCTGGTACCGCACCCTTTGGATGTCAGTGTGGCGATTTCTCAGAAAATTAGGAAACAACCTTCCTCAAGACCCAGCAATACCACGTTTAGGTATATATATGTAAAGGATGCTCAATTGTGCCACGAGGACATGGGCTCAACTATGCTCATAGCAGCATTGTTTGTCATAGCCAGAACCTGGAAACAGCCTAAATGCCCTCTGACTGAAGAATGGATGAGGAAAACGTGGTATACTTACACAATGGAGTACTTACTACACTACAGAGCAGAAAAGAATAATGACATCTTGAATTTTGCAGGCAAATGGATGAAGCTAGGAAACATCATTTTGAGGAAAGTAACCCAGACCCTAAAAGACAATTACCACATATACTCACTCATAAGTGATTTTTAAACATAAAGCTCACAAATCACAATCCCAGAGAACCTAGACAACAATGAGGACCCTAAGAGAGACATACATAGATCTAAAATACATGAGTAGTAGAAAAAGACAAGATCTCCTGAGAGCATGGGAACCTTGGGAGAGGGTGGAAGGGGAGGCATGGAAAGAGAGGAAAGAA
>NW_027460896.1:2452500-2457500 GCF_037038515.1 Microtus pennsylvanicus
CAAAAAAATAAATAAATTGAGAGAGAGAGAAAGCGAGAGAGAGAGAGAGAGAGAGAGAGAGAGAGAGAGAGAGAGAGAGAGAGAGAGAGAAATGTGGATTTACAGATAGGAAATAAGAATAAAAAGAGAACGTTACCAACAAGACAGCCTGGTCTATAAACTGAGTTCCAGGACAGCTAGGGCTGTTACACAGAGAAACCGTGCCTCAAAAAATAATAAAAGAAGAGAAAAAAAAAAAAAAGCAAGCAAGAAAATGCAGGGGTTTTTTTCTTTTTCTTTTTCTTTTTTTTTTTTTTTTTTGTCTTTGTTAATGCCAGGCCATTCATTTTAATTTTACTTTTTCTTTTAAGATTATATTTTCAGGGGCTGTAGATATGGCTCAGAGGTTAAGAGCACTGACTGTTCTTCCAAAGGTCCTGAGTTCAATTACTAGCAACGATATGGTGGCTCACAACCATCTGTAATGGGGTCTTCTGGCCTGCAGTCATGCATGGAAGGAATGCTGTATACATAATAAATAAATAAATAAATAATTTAAAAAAAAAAGATTTTATTTGCAGAAGAAGTGTTCAGAAAGAAGAAGTCCTGGGCCATGTAGTGAGATAGATTGTCTGGAGCATAAATAAAAAGCCAATTCCTGTCTCATAAAAAGAAAAAAAATCAAGTTAAAATGTGAAATAAAAAAATAAATAAGGGTTTGTTTTGTTTTTTTTTTTTTTTGCAATGAGTGAATTCAAGCACAAAAGATGAAAATCTTACAGCTGACACCATCCAGTCTCAAGTTAGAAAAACTTGAAACGATGCAACAGGAGACGGACAGTTGCCCAATGAACTCTTGCTATTCTCCTGGGGAAGTTTTGTTCCTGATGGTTTTTGGAACAACTAAAATCCCTCTTATCTTTTTGTTTTGTTTTGTTTTCCATGCCCCCTCAGAGGACACCTGGATGTTTGAAAGGATTTGGTTTTATTTCTTTTAAGTAGAAGGTTCCTCAGACATAACTCTGAAAACACTAATACGTAATAGCCAGTTTCTATTCAGTTCAGTTCAGATTTTTACCAAAACCTCCTGTCTGGCATGTCTCTGTCTTTGTTGAGTTCCTGTACTTACAGAAGCCACGAGATAGCTGGCAGCCCATCCATAACTCTAATTTCATTCAGCAGAATTCTCCCGCCCCCCCCCCCCCCCCCCCGCCGATCTTGTTTCTCTGTTCTGTCCTCAAATGTGTGGGTGACTCTGAGTGGGCACCAACTTGCCACATACATCCTTCTTTTCCTGATCTAATCATGCCACTCCCCAAAAGAAAAAGGGAGGAGAAATCACTGAATGATGAGAACATTACTTGAATGAGAAAATGGGTAGGCACCCTTATGCTTAAATGTGTATTATCTCCAAAGTGCTAAAACTTGGAAGTGAGTCTTAGGAGGAATGTCATTACACAGCTTCTGTCCAGATGTCTTCAAGTAAGTTGGTCCTAAACAGCCTATTCATAAGATGGGACCTCAGAGCTTCAGTACAGAACAACATGTTTTCTGTTCAATTGAATCTTAAAGTGGTTTGATAAGGCTTTTGTATTCCCATTCTGTCAAGGATTATTCTCAGTGGTCTATATATTTCAAGGAAGAATGGTTTTTAAGAAGTATTTAGTGATTATATTTCTTTTCCCTTAGGGATAAAGAAATGGAGAAGTTCTTTGAAGCAGTAAGTCACAAAAACACCAGGCCGTTAAACTTCAGCTACAGGGAAACCCTGTCTCATGGAAAAACAAAACAAAACAACAACAACAACAACAACAACAACAACAACAACAACAACAACAACAAAAATCCTGAAGCCAGTGATCATTGCAAACATCTGTATGTTCAGATACTGAGCCTGAGCAAGTTAGAGTGTCACAGATTTGCTGCAATTCATTGCAAATTTCATCTGGATCACAAATCCTGCTCAAGTTACAGCTGTTAGTGTCAGTGTGAACCTTGACACCATCTCTACTGGATTCCTGTCAGCTGGGCTCCGGTCTGCTAGAAAAGCAGAAGAACTAAGGTACCGTAATTAACCTCTTCTGTGCCCCACCTGCAAGAACACTCTGTAAGCTACAGTTCTGAAAACAGCCTGGTCCTGGCATAAGAACAGACAGGAGGACCAATGGAACCAAATAGAAGACCCGGATATCGATCCACACATCTTCGAACACCTGATCTTTGATAAAGAAGCCAAAAATATCCAATAGAAAAAAAAAGAAAGCATGTGAGTTCAAGACCAGCCTGGTCTACAAGAGCTAGTTCCAGGACAGGCTCCAAAAAAAAAAAAAAAACCTACAGAACAACCCTGTCTCGAAAAAGAAAGAAAGAAAGAAAGAAAGAAAGAAAGAAAGAAAGAAAGAAGAAAAAGAAAACAGTGCTGTCCTCAAAAATGCCCTCTCCTTTTGAACACGGCCCCTCACACAGCTCTGATGATGCAGGAGGATGCCGAGGGCCCAGTTGGTGCCTGTATCTGTGCCTTGGCAGCAGCTATTCATGTCTTGCCACTCAGAGTCAAATTCCCTTAAGTTTAGCCTTCCCTAAGTGCTTGTTCACTTCAGAAGACTCAACCCTCATCTTCCGTGTCCTCCTGGCCTAATTTCTCATATTACTGTTTTACTGAGTATGAATCAGTAATATGAGATGTTCAGGAGAGGGAGGAAGGGTCATTCATGAAAAAAGTGAGTGTTCAACTCACTAACTCCCCATGGGTTCAGGAAGTAGTGAGAAGATATTAATGAAGCAGAGAGAAATTTCTGGTTTTGGAAGGAGGAAATCCTGAATGGCTCCCTCTGTGTCGCAGGAGAGACTCCTGGAAAGGAAACCTCAGGTTCCGGTTGGTCGGTTCGGGGAGAAATATCAGCAAGGAGGTAAAGGCCGTGCCTCACGACATCAGCTGTCCCTTCTCTGGAAATTCCACGGTATCCCAGAGAGCTCTCGGAATTTTGTGATGTCACTCGTGTCCTAGAAACGCCAACTGCCCTCAAGACACACTCTCTCGGTGCCTATAAGACTCGGTTCTAGACATGTTGTCTAGAGAATGGAGATCGTTCGTGGAGAGGCCAGAGGGAGGAAGAAGAAAGCTGGCCTCAGATCTCACAGGAAAACATGGAGAAATAATTAGTGGTCCTGGGGAAGACGAAGTGAGTTCACCACTAGCAGGGACTAGAGAGATTTCTGGATGTGATGGCTTTGAGACTTCCAGGGCTAGGGCTCAGGAACTGGGAGGTTTCTGGGATGAAACAGGTCTGTCTGTCTTGTTTCTCTGAGTTCCTAAAGGGCCAACCCACATCAAAGATTCACGATAGTTGATTTGACAAAGTCGGGAATTGACAAGGAGTGCGGAAGGAGTCAGTGAGATTTCAATACCAGCACTGACTGCACATCATCCCCCCCCCCCCCCCCCCGGTCCTTTTCGTTGTGTAGCAATAATAATAGAGAAAGGGGAGTAGCGCTCTGCCAAAGCCCGTATTTTACCATGCCTTATATCACAGCCATTAGCAGGGTTGAGGCATCAAGTGCTGCAGTCAGTCCGACTCCTGTGACCCCCCTAAGGTTTCTGGCTTCCCAGTTTTGAGTGACACCATGGTCAATGGAGGAGAGAGTGGAAAGAGACTGCCATTTTTTTCTTTTTCCTTTTCTTTCTTTCTTTTGCTGTTTTGCTTTGTTTTTCAAGAAAGGGTTTCTTTGTGTATCTTGGGCTGTCCTAAAACTCACTCTGTAAATCAGGCCATCTTTGAATTCACAGAGATCTGTGTGTGTGCTGTGATTAAAGCCCGGCTGAGACTGCAATTTCTTGTTAGCTCTGGGTGTCCTGAGCTGTTAGTAAGTGACAATGGCTCTGTGTTGTGAATCTCTGTGAATCCAGACTATGTTATGTCCTTCAATGACATGAGTCTGAAGCATCAAGCACCCACCCACCCACCCCTATACTCCCTGAGGTCTCTGAAGTCACACACAGCGCAGCCTCTATAGGTCTGAATAAGGCTCTGATGAATATTGTGATTCAAGTTGGCCATGTCCCCTTTTCCACAGCATGTGCACTGTGGCTCTAGATCAAGGAATCAGTTTGTTTGTTTGTGTGTTTTGCTCTATCTAGGAGAAGCACCATAGCAGTTGCATACTGACTGAGAAATTTGATTTTTAGGAAATGATTTTTCATATCTGTGAGTGGTCTCTCCATAAATAGCCACTCATCTTTCTTTAAACTTGAGTATAGGAATGAATGATCCCTCCCTCCCTCTCTCCCTCTTCATGGGAATGAGTGTCTGCTCTTGCATTGAGGGCTCCCCAGTTCTCAGCATCTCCAGCCCAACCTGTCACAAGCTGATCACACATTTGCAAACTTGGGATATATTCTGCTGAAGTTTTGGGATAATGAATTTCATCAACTATGGGACTAACTTTGTTCTGACAGGACACTCACTCACAATCTCTCCTCATCACACCCACATAGTGTAACAGCTTTGTGTTTCCTCCACAATGTGCTCATTTCTGTCAGGGAACTGAAAGCCGGCCAGCCGGCCAGCCAGCCAGCCAACACTATTTTTCCTTGTTTCTCATTTTGTTCTTATATTCTGTCTCCCCCCCCCCCCCCTGCCTGGAAAACTTTCAGAGTTCACTCTGCCCCCTGAGTGAAGGTGTTATGCTTCCTTTTATTGTATATTTAGTGTGTGTGTGTGTGTGTGTGTGTGTGTGTGTGTGTGAGAGAGAGAGAGAGAGAGAGAGAGAGAGAGAGAGATTCATTATGAAATCAAAAGTCAGTCAACAACAGCAAACTTTGTATTTATTTGTTCATCCATCCACGTATTTGCTTACTTACTCACTCACTCACCCACTTCATTTATTTATTTATTTATTTATTTATGTATTTATTTATTTGCAGTGGAAGACTTAATTCAGTAAGAATGATCAGAAGGGTAGGTAGGGTATCCTTGGGAAAAGAGTAAGATATCACGATGACTTTCCCTTCCCTAAAGAGG